>NC_132938.1:42071515-42374545 GCF_034638445.1 Ciconia boyciana
AGTATTCAAGAAAAAAAAAAAAAAAAAAGAGATATTTGGACACCTATGAAGAAAGGAAAAAAAACAAACCAAAAAAACCCCCCAAACCAGGGGTTTCCAAACAGTGTTTACATATTGCAGAATATATGGTCTCCCAGATAACTTGACCTCTGGCTAAATGAATGTTGGAGTTTTGCAGAAAGCCAGCAGTTATATGATTTAACAAGCTTCCCATGGGAAAGGCAGATTAAGATGGTCTAGCAGATTAAGATGGTCTAGCGCTACACTCTCAAAAACATCGTATTTGCCATTAGTACGCAAGCATGGAATGGAAACTGGAAAGCAATGGGTGTGTTGATTACCATGATAATCTTCTTGTCAGAAGATTACAGTCTTCTGAGGAAAACAAAGGATTTCAGGCCATTGATACAGCCTGCTAGGATTAATTTTGAGATTTTTAAACGTTGTGGTGGGAGCTGTGTAATGGCACACTTGCATGCTCCATGTTAAATTAACAAAAAATCAAGAAAACCTCCCCCCCACACCCCTACACTTTAAAGCAAAGTGAATTTCCCCCTTACTTTAGGCTGAAAAAGAAATTACAGAGGAAAACTAAAGCTTCCCAGGGTCCAGTGGTTATATTGACCAATTTTCTTTGATAATTCTAAAACTCTACAACTTTGTTCCCAGGCAAATGAGTTCCTGCAAGATTTGCTGTTGAGGGAGTGGGTGATGTCCTGGCTCCAGCAGCCTTGCCCTGCCTGTACCAGAGCCAGGCTGTCACCCAGGGTCACTTCAGCCTTCCTAGGGGCAGAAGAGGACAAGTCAGAGAGGGAGAGGCACTCCCAGGGGTCCTGGGAGCTACCCTGCATGCTCACCATGGCACAAAACTGTTTGCACCAAAAGCAAAAAGTGGGAGAGCATAGCAGTCTAAAGACAACATTATGTTCAACATGGTCATCTGTTAGAACAATGAATGTGGAGATGGTGCTGGGACTATCCTCAGGGTGCCCCAATAGAGCAACAAGAGAGGCACCTTGGTGCTATCAGTTTACATGATACTTTCCATACATCTGATTTAATTCCTCAAATAAGAAAGTGGCTGTAGCTCTTAGAAGACATCAGCAATGTTCATTTATGTTGCTTTTTTTGTTTGAGCAGCACTTAAAGCCAGTTTTAGTGCACTGCTTACATTCTCGGATAACCCTAGAGCCATCAATGTCTACAGATCAAATACGGAAAAATGAGCCACCTTTCCTGTCAACTGATACATAGTAATTTTAAAAGTATTTATCCTTTGTGTAAGCCATAAAAAAGAAAAGTAGAAGTTAAAAGAAGTCAAGCACTGCCAAAGACCTCACTGAAGAAACAGGGGACTGTTATTCAGTGCGACACTGATCCTGATGAAAGAATTTGAACAGCCCAGCTGTGCAGCACTTGGTCTGTGCAGGGTGGGGAATAGCTGGTTATATCGCTTTTGTACAACAGATGTGTGACACTTGGTGTGCTGAGATTGACTTACTAAGGGTATGAGGATGACACTTTAAAAAAAGAAAGTAATCAAAAGAGAAGTTAGTGAGTTCTTAGGCTTTAATCCTTTTTCAAATGTGCTACTTGACTTAACTTCATGGATGACATTTTCATGTCAGTGCTGTAAAACAATTCGGTAAAATCCATGAGTTCGGGACTGAGGAAGGAGTATTTTCAGGTCCTACAGCTTAGCACTGCTGCAGTGACTGAGAGACTTGCTGTGTATTAAAATAACAAGTTCAGGTAACAGCAAATGAAACCAAGCTTAAATATTTCCCTTTTGACTGAGTAAAACACTTTTTTTTTTCATATCACCTTGACTATAGGACTCATGAAGTCTAAAATAAATTACAATGGCTGACATTACATGATTGATTTACTGTAAAATGGGTTTTCAAAGATATCGTTGGAAGTTGTGATATCTGCACAATATATTCATGCTGGATCACAGCTTGTAGATTCATGAGTACTTCCTAGGTAAAGATTTGGTGTCCAAATCTCACCTAATGCAGCTATTGTTTTAACTTCCTTTGACAGGATTTCAAATACACATTACAAATAAATTATTCTGTCTTAGAAAGAGAATGGGATGGGTATTACTGTTTTTCAACTGGTAGCATACTTTCCAATATATTCGGAAGGATAAGAACAAAACCTAATTGAAAACTTTCCTTTTTTCCACGGTGGGAGAGGAAAGAGTACAGTTATCTCACCCAGACACAGAACTGACAGTCTCACTAACCTTAATCTGTCTGAGTTCACTGCTACATTGTTTTACTGCACATATTTCAGATGTTACAAGGCAGAACAGAATATCAAGGGAATGTACACCCTGCCAGCTACAAAGGACAAAAGGCACAAACAAGCAGAAGAGATAAGGCCGTGACAAGTGTAGCAAAGAACATTGGTTTTTGTTTTGCAAATTTCCTTCTTTTCCATCATGAACAGATTTTGTCAAGAAATGCAAGAGTCAGATTTTAAATAAATGTGTTTGCAAAAAAAAGAGGAGTTGTGCAGAGGCTGTTTATGTGATGTCTGCTTTCACACCACATGCTTTTACTAGCTAGGTATCAAAATACTGGAGCCAAAAATTGTCTGAGTACCTTATTGTTTATTCTTTCTCAGACTGGCATAGGCAAGCAGATGAAAAGTCTTTCCAAGTGGAAGCAGAGAGGGTACTAAATGACAGTCCGTCTTGGCACAGACTTTTGGCGTGCATAATCAGCAAGGTTTCTAGAGCTGCTTGATTCTTACAAAGCAATAACACACAGTCTGTTTTCCTCTTTCAGCTTCTAATTATGACAGCCATTGACCTTCAAGTTTGTTCAAGTTCCTTGCAAGTGCCAACAAATTAATTAAAACTTCACAGGAATGTGACAGTCTCAGGAAAAAATAGAGTAGTAGGACTGAAACTTCTCTTGCCATTTTAGAGAAAGTACATTTTAGAGGAAACAGAAAGCCTTCACTTCTTTCCTAAGAACTCAATAAGTGCTTTTAAGGTACAGATTTGATACCACTGCTATGATCTTTGATTTACTTTTAAAAAGCCTTGCTTTTATGCAAAGAGTATGTTAATATTGCCATGAATAGAATTAACACCTGAATCACAATCTCTTCCACTTAGACCCTCTGGTTGAGTTACGGATTGTTCAGTTTGCCAGAGAAATTATACATCCCATGATCACAGTCCTCCAAGGACGCATAGGTATACATGTGGAAGATGATGAAGGAAGATCCAGCCTGACTTCTACTGATAAACTCGTTACCTCTTGGTATACATTAATCCCATAAAGTGTGGGCAGCAGTATCAAAGATATAAGAAACATTAACAACAAAGGAATTAATTCTTGCCAAGAAGTAGCAGACAGTGAGACGCATATAAATTGAAGTTCCTTTGAACATCTGTAACTGGTAGCTTACAAAGAAGAATTAAGGACTGCTACTACCACAAAAAACCCTAAAGTTATTTTTAAAATTTTGCAATTAGGTAATTTGCTGTTTTAAAAAGAAATTCTGGAGAATAGTAGAGGCACCTATGTTTAGAAATCCCCTGCATGGTCCAGCCTTGACCACTGGGGATATGCAGACGTATGAGGGGTCTTACCAAATGTTTTGGTCAAAGTTTCAACTTCATCCTTTGGTTTCAAATAGGAAAGGTCTGAGAGCCCCAAGAACATCTCCAGAAAAATCAGAGAAGGCCAGAACTCACAGTACAGATATTCCTATGGTTTTAAAAAAAGTAGCACAATACACTGAAAGAGCAAAGCCTTCTTTATAAGTCTTAATGAATTGAGAGGAAAAAGCCCTCTGCATGCCACCTTTCCATGGAGTGAATCCACTTTAGTTCCTAGAGGTAAAAGGCCACTGCAATTTTTCAGCGCAGCTATTGAAGTAATTTCCTGCCCCTGCACTCCTTGTGTTTTCATTTCTTCTACACAAAACAGTCAAAGCAAGGTGTGCTATGGTTCTGCTCTTCAGAGAGGTCTGAATGCAGAACATCTTTGATCATGGGTGGAGAGTTCCAGCAGGCTGTTTGCTCGCCCCCTGCTCTGGAATGATGCTCAGATATTGGCTTCTCTTTGGTGGTCTCTCCCTCCCTTCATCCCCCAACCGAGAAGTTGCATTTGTCTGCTACTGGTACTTGGTCATGACAACACCTACAGAATGCAGACAAGCTGAGCAAAACTAGTCTTTTTAAAAGAAAAGTATCCAGGCTTCGCTTGTCACACTTGCACGTGTGAGCAAAACCGAGCAAACCTAACTCCACCTACATACAATTGTCCTTGTAAGAACAGGAGGAGGTATATATAAGTGGATATGCAAAAGTGGATATGGAGGATATGGAGGTCTGAGTGTTGACTTCAGACCTCCTTTTTACTAAGGTGATTCTCAGCATCTAAAAATCATTTTGTGGCATGCAATAATGGGTGCTACATACTCTTTTCCACATTCTTGTCCTCACTGTGCATGCATCTTATGGCCTGTGAACACACAATTGTAATGAAGTATAAAAGGGACAGCGATAGTTCTAAGACATGATGGTTTCTCATTTTAATGGCTAGTCCAGGGATTGTTCCAATCACTGTGAACTCCCTTAATAACGCTACTTATCATAGGAGCTAAATCTAATTTCATAATTTTAATTTCCTGTAATGTAAAATGTTAGAGTCATTTAAATTTGATCTAATTTGTGTATTCCTCACCTCCCCCCAGGCAGCAGGTGGAGGCTCCACAGGAGGATAATATTTGGGGACATCCCAAGCCACTGCAGCCATGAACCACTTGAAATCTTTACATTTAAGGTGCTTGCGAAGTTCCTTCTGGGCAGAGATATCACCAGTTGAGAGATGTCTGTACTCAGGCCGTCGCTGGTAAATATACTCTGCAAACTCATCCATCCATGTCTCTGCCACGCGCTTCAGGTTCTGTGCAGCAGAAAAAAGCAATCATTAAATTCTTCATGCTTTGAGTGGCATTCTAATGGGGAGAATTAAACAAAAAAAATTCAGTAGTCCACACAACTTTTAAGCTTAGCTGGTCTAACTTCTCAGTCTTAAAACATGCAAAAAGACCGGTAAATATATGCTACCTTCATTACAGTGCTGAGCTAACACTATAGAGTATTAAGTACCCTGCTTTCCTGCTGACTCTGTAAGATACAGTCTTCTGTCTGTTGAATATCTTATTTTCCTTCATATTCTTTATGCATCTTCACATGGGTTTTTGATCAATGATGGATGTTGAACAGAAATTTTCTTTCAGCTGCTCACATTGGTACCTATGTTTTTTTCCTGTTGGTTCAGAGCCTACTAATGTGCATGAATGGTTCAAATTATTCCTTCTGATGTATTTCACTTTGCATTTAAAAGGCATCTGAATTTTCAGCTGTCATCATACTGCTTAGTCACCTAGCAATTCCTACCTAAATTTTAGGGTCAGGTCTTACATGCGTGTGTATGGGGGCAAACAGTCATGAGCTTGCTCTGCCCCATCTCACAGCTGGTTTTGCCCTGCCTTTGGACTGGAAACTTCGCTGTGTTGGCGTGCTAGTAAGTCTGTGCAAAAGCATAGCACATAACCCTGAAATGGAGCTGACCTGAAGCAAAGCAGCTCATGGGATACGTACGGCAACTTGTCGCTTTCTGCACTCATCCTATAGACATATCTAAGACTATCTCTGTTCCATGAAACCCAGTTCTGGCTTATGTCCCACAAAGTTTATTTTTGTTGGTGTTTTACAGGAAACAGAAGTACCTATTTTGTTGCATAAGAATTCATTCAAATTATAATTAATTAAATTACCTGAGTCAAATTATAAAATAAAAAAAAAGACTTGTAAGGAAAAATCCTGAAGAGATGAGACTGAAGAGATATATTTTATTGCTATTTAGTGTCATGGAGTCTAAATATGCTAGGGGCAAATTTTTCTGTATTTTTGCTTGGTTTTAAAATTCTTCCTACAACTTAATCCATACAAATTTATATGCAGATGTCATAGTGGAGTACAGGCTTAGTCTATTCTGCATTTCCACAGCTGCCCAATAACCTCTTATCGCACCAACAAAGCAACATCTCACTGGATGACACCGAGACACTAGGGTGTTCTTATTGCTTTGTTTGTAAAAACAAGATCATCAAGTTTTGTAATATTCTTTTTATAGAACACTAACCGCAAAATGCTGAGATTCACTCCATAATAAGCTGGAGGACAATATACATCTGATTATCATCAACATAAGGTAATGTTTCTTCTCAGAACATTCTCTGCATCTAAGTAAGCCTGATTCGTACTCTGATTTGCTTTCAAGATTCATTTGAAAATTCCTTTCCTGAATTTTATTAATCCACACAAACTAAATGTCTCTGAACTAATAAGGCTTATCTGAATACAAAGACAGCAAGATACAGAAAAAACAAAGTACTTTGAGCTGACACTGCAAGATAAGTTTCTATGTGCTTTCTGTGAAGCAAAAACCTGCAGGGATAAAGCAAGTAAAATTAAAGCAGTATAAGAAATCACAACACTGATATCCCTATTAAAAAATGGCCCTTGCCCCACATAAAGTTGACTTTTGTTGTAATTTCATGAAAACTTAAATTGCTTTACAAGAAATTGCAATTCAAGAATACAAGAACTGGGTAGGACAAAGAAAACCAGAACAAATTCAAGAACAATATCTAAATGATGATCCCACCTTTCTGGCAGAAACCCTGTAACACAGAAATCTCCTGAAAAGTAAAAATACTATGTGATGAGAATTTGTCGATGAAACCAAAATATGATTAAGCATATTAAACTAAGAAGCCAAAATAATGAAAATAGGTGTGATCTTTCTAGCATATTTTCCACTTGTAAATGCTGTACACCTTATTTACTATAATGCAAATGCAGTTTAAGACTATTCTAGAAAATATCATACTATTCCTTGTAATCACTTTATCTGATAGTGCTATTTGCATATTTAAAAACCATACTGTAAAAAGAACCATACAGTAAAAGTACATTAAAAAAATTATCTTAGGAAAGAAAAATTCAGTGTAACTCCAGTAAAGACTTACCCCATCAATATTAAGAGTAGTATCTGCTGGAGTTTCCTCTAGTTATTTGGCTAAGTTAAAAGAACTGCATTCTACTTCAGATAATTATAACTGAATAAAACAGGAGTCCAACAGAAATATTGATATTATACCTGGTCACTAGCTCAAAATTCTCATTCACCAGTCAAAACCTTTGTTTTCTAATGAGTCCTTTATCACTGTTTAGGTTTTGAGTGTGTGTGTGTGTTTAAACCCACCAAAACATTGCATTAAAAAAAAAAAGAAATACAGTTCTTCCCACTATTCCCCAAGTATCAGGTAAGACACTTTAGAGAAATCTATTTAAAACTTTGTTCCCAGTTCTTCCAAGACCGTTCTCTCCATCGTACTAAAAATCTTCCCAAATCTTGCCAGATCCTGTAATGAACCTATATATTATCCTTAGCATGTTTATACATTGCTATGGTAAGCTGAACCCATATGAGGCAGCCCTTTGAATTTCAATAGGTTCCCTTTTAAAAATATAAACTCTTGAATTGCTAGCTCTAAATCTCCAGGCTGTCTACATGACTGCAAGGAACTCTGTGTTCTGGAGGAACGGGAAGCTCTTTCTGAAGTTGCCAGTTACCAGGAAGCAAGCACTCGGCATCCCAACACTTTAGTTTCAAAGAGGTTTGTTGACTTCAGTTAGCATGGGTTTCTTATCCTTCTTATCACTATGCAAGCTCAGTAATCACCACACTTGCTTTTAACGTAAACGTGTACAGACTAGTAGTAAAACTTCTAATTGCAGTTAATCCCCATACTTGAATTGAATGCAGTCAGGTAAAGCCGCTGTCCTGAAAGGTAGTCTGGTGCGACCTTGAACAATAAAGGCAAACATTATTTACATTCCTATTTAGAACATGCTAACTTAGCGTGTTCCTGGAGCAAAAATACAGGCTGTCCAAGATGAGATGAGTGAGCTCTCGTAAGCTGAAGATCCCTGTTCTTTGGCCGTCTAACAGCATGAAAAGTTGCCCTACGCGAAGAACCTCCTAGGAACATAACTCTGCTCTGCAAATTATGTCGGTGAGCTGCTGATCTTTTACTCACCTTATCACAACAGAAAGGTAGAGGAACACAACCAAAGTGAGACCGCTCATCTCTGAACACTTTAAGGCCTACCAATCAAGTGACTTACTGTAAGGTAAGGATGTGATTGCAAGTCCTTTATGAGTCTCCCAGAGTTGTCCTTCCCACAATCTGGGTGAATGTCTGACATGGTGGAGAAAGGAGGACAGCCACTTCCTCCCTGCCTGAGCCTTAGGCAAGACTAGACACAATCTGAGCATGCTGACATATTAAGCCTCACTAGTGGGAACGGTTATGAACAGCTACCGAATCTTCACACAGCCTAGCTGTAAAATAGGTGCTAAGCAGTTCAGTTTTGTTAGAACTTTACTGTGTGTGTATACTGCTGCAGAACGTACAGGTCAAAGGAGTTTAAGAGCCTATCAGATTAGGTGGCATTTTGTGAATGTCGTATAGCATCATTTAAGCACTTCAGTCTCACAGTGAAGCTAATCTACAAAGAATTTACAACAAACAAAATAAAATAAGAGTTAGATTTGAATCTTCTTGTTTTCTGTGTCTGTTACTCTTTGCGTAATCTTCTAAAGAAAACTCCTTTACATGCCAGTTTCTCAAATAGCATCAAATGGCTTTATCAATAATAAGAAACAGTTTTGCGATATCTTTGTGGTAGATCACACTTGTTTGGATTCTTTTACTTCAATCTGAACACCTCATCTAAATGCATACGGAAAGGAAAAATGAAACGTGTTTCTACAGCTAAAAACTGCTGTAGCTTAGCTTGGTTGTCAAATTCATTGCAAAGTTACAGATGTCCAGATTGGCTACGCTGGTCTTTTAATAGAAAAAAAAGGAAAAAAAAAATTAAATAGGAGCAATTAAATGAAGATCAATTCCATATTAATCAGTTACATGAATTGACACACAATGTAAGGAAATCACAGGGACTCTAGATGGACATCTGAGGAGTTTCTCAGGACCTATCCATGACAGGCCAATGATAATTTGTTCTCTCTCCTGTCATTTTCAGAGAAAAATTTCTGTATGAGAATAACTAAGGCCCAATGATATTTCAGTAGATGCATATTTCTGTAGGTAAGGTTGTGACAGCTGTCGCCAAGAAGCTGTGAGATGCATACAAAAGTGATGGCAACCACAGTAAGACTGACTCATGAGCTGTCATCAGTTGCCCATGTACGCATTCCTGATATAATTAAGTTTTGTGTCACTGTTACAGTTTAACTCTCTGGTAAATCCTCTACCATCAGGCTTATATTTGGACAAGTTTTCTTTAAGTTTGTATGAACTCACACATTTAAGACTGTGACTTTGTTTTGTATTTTCACTCAGCAATAGTCTACAAGACAGTAAGTTACAATGTCACTGATACCTGGACTTCAATAAAAGAGTTTAAATCAACTTGACTGGAGAAAGACAGAGATAAATGAGGATTTCTCCACTTGAAAAAAAGAAATTTTTCATGGACCATTTTGTCCCTTTCACTTTCTTCCGTGAGTGGGGAAGATACATCTCTCTGATCAAATGACTGTCCCTTCTTTTTAAGTGTGTAAGATCACCTGTCATTTTCAAGAGACATAATATTACTCAAGTGAGAAGAAAGTAGATGCTGGCCACGAGAACGGAAAAGTGGACAGAGGCAGGGACAAGGCAAAGGACAGATTCAGAAATATTCCCTCTAAGCAAGGTTTAACTAGATAGGTCTCCAATACGAGAGGGGTAGTTCCACATTTCATAACTCTGGCTGGTGTGCTGGCTTGCAATGACAGCACTGATAAGAGAGCTACCTAGCCGTTCGCTGCTCCGTGTTGCGAGCTTGCACAACTCCATCCTATAGTTGCATTTTTTCCAACTGACATTCTAGATGCAGCAGTTATAACAGAATATAAAAATGTAATTTCTGTTTTCAGTTTCTCCAGATATTCTAAAGTAGATTTTTGTTATCCGGTGGCACTAAAGCAGCACAATGGTCTTATTATTTTTTCCATTTCACCTGCATAACCTGTTTTTTCCGCTTTTGTGCCTATCTCACTCTTTGCATGAAACCAACCCTGACCCCAATCCACAGACTTTACTTTTGTCAATATTAAACCACTACAGGAACATTTGGATCCTGTAACGAGTTCCTGTTGTCCTACATTTAATCTGAACGTTTTCCAGGAAGCTGGATGTCACCAGCTGGTGTAGTTTTATTTGTCATGTTAGTCATTTCTCTCATCAGCCAGGACATCAAAAATCACTTTCAATTACACCAATCAAATATGAATCAGCACAGCACGTCTGAGGCCTGACTGTATTTCAGTTGTGAAATATAAGAGAGGATATGACTGTTTATTTGCCAAAAATAACACAACAGTCTCTGCAACAACTGACATATTAATCTCTGTTCCTTCCTAGTAAAATTCCAGTGGGTTTATTTTTACTCCACCTACATCATCTTCCTAATTTAAGTGGTTTTTATTGTTTGTTTTGTGAAGCACAGTGTTGTTGCTACTTCAAAATGGGTGCCCTGTTAACTTCTGGAAGCAGCTGTATCTAATTTGGCTGGAAATAATATGATATAGAGTTTGTTTTACGTAAAATGCATTTAAAAAGCACACTGGGATCCATCCAGCCAAGACAACTATACTTTATGTTCCTCTGGAATCTGGGTAGCAAAATGTCACAATAAATCATCATGGAGGAGGAGAACAAAGTATGACTGGAGGAGCCCATCCAACAAATTTGGATTAATATGACAGAGGCAGCAAGGTACAAAACTCTAAAGCACTCACAAGGAGGAGTACCCTCAATTTCATGCAAAGGTCCTTCCATCAGTGTCGGAACACAACCATTTCTCATTTCTGTGTATTTCTACAGTGAAAGCACGATAAAACATTTCCTGGACACTAATTACAGCTTTGTGATGTTCAGGTCTCAATATCTAAGCTGCCCACATCAGTTAAGTCTAAATGGGGGGTTTCATCCCTTTCCCCTTCTTGCCTAACTCCCTTTTAACTTAGGCAGTGCTAGTGTTTGTCAATCTCTCCCCCTCTTGGGTATCTTATTTTGGTCCTTTACGCTTAACTGTGTTTAAAACGTAACTGTGTTTCATTCCAGCACTGGTTTGTATTTGTGTAAAAAAACCCCAGCCAAATAAAGAGATGTCTGCAGGCATAAAAGAAATGCTTCTCCATGGAAGACAGTATGCTAACTAGGTGACAAAGCTGGTGGTGTATATAAATAACTCTTGCGAGAGTTAGCACAGCTGGCAGAGAAGCAAGAGACTATTTATTCTCAACCTGTAGCCTGCGAATACCTAGAACTGAAATTCCACAGATGTCATCTGAAAACAGCCAGGATTTAATGCTCTCTGTAAAGGTTTGCACCTCCACTGCAAAAAATCTTAAGATCTACACATTGGAAAAAAGTGAAAAAAAGCCAACAGAGCAGCCCGCTGACTAAAGGCTACGTCTCTGCTCAGTGGCTCACTCGAGGGCAGCCTGCGGGGCTTGGGGGGCAGGGGTGGGCACGGTCCCCCGTGAGAATGCTGCCTGCCCCCGGTCCCCCGTGAGAATGCTGCCTGCCCCCAGCTCTGCGGCTGCAGGTCTCTGCGGGCTGGCCGCCGGGGAGCTGCGGAACGCAGAGTGCCAGCGCGACAGCAGCTTCACAAGCTTGTTGATTACTGCCACGTGCACTTGACAGACCCATGCTCTGGGAGCGCATATAGACCATAGCCCACCTCTGCAGCTCAGCCTGGAAGAAAGTTCAGGGCTTTGATTCCAAATACGTGTCTTTAGCCGCGTAACTTGGGTTCCAGTGCTAGCCTATTGAACGAATCCTGGAAAATAGCTACCACCACTTTGATGTTGTTATCGTCCAGAAACATCTAATTCTCCATCTTCTTTGTATTCCTTTCGGATAGTTAAGCTGTCTGTCCTGTTGCATTTATTATCTTAAAAGCAAAACTTCTATTCAGATTGGAGAAAATATAAAAAATTAGCATTAAAAAAAATTACTTTGACTTCCTTGTATTCAAGGATTAGAAGATATTAATTTGAAGTTTTTCTTTGGTAAGTGCTCTGTTTGAGATCTTGGTTTAATTAATTTTAATTATGAATTTATAAATCTATTAAATGAAAAGAAGTTAGAATGGAAACTTAAAAGCTGTAGTGTATAATCATCATCAACATGTATTGTAACTAGGCTGTTGCAAGCAGGTAACTCTTGCTTGATTCCTAAATAATTTGCTTAATCTAAGCTGATGTTTCAGCTGCTTACTTTGACTGCTAAATCATAACCGACTTCATGCTACGGCCTTTTGTACTAAAGAGCCGATTGCAAAAGTGCCAGCAGTGCTCCCTTAACAGCATGCCACATCTCTCAGTTTGCACTCTGGTCACGAGAAAACATAGCCATTACCTAACCGATTCTCCTTGGTTCTTTAAGTTGGCTGGAAACAGAAAAGAAAATGTTCATGAGCTGCTTTAAGAAAACCCCAAACATTATTTGCAGCTGGAAAAAAAAAAATAAATGGTCATAATATTAAAGGAAGCTCTGTCAAAAATGCAAACGTGGTCACAGCACCAGATGGTATAGCTACAGAAGTTTTCTTTACAGATCCCTTTTGAAGCCACACAAAAAGGCTGAGCGAATGGTTCAGGTGGGAATCTGAACCCACCTTTATCAGCTGAATTCCTGAACCCAAACTCGTGCAAGTTCCAATTCAGCGACACTGTGTAATGAGGCAAATGTCATCGTGCTTGTGCCTGCTGGGTCAGAGGATCACTGTGCTCTGGGATCCCACGTCCTGGCGTGCAGGGAGGAATTCAACTTAAGGTTAGGATTCACCACGCTGCTGGGTTAGCATCCAGACTTGAACTTCAGTGGGATTGCCCTTCCCTTCAGAAAGGCCTAATGCTCTAATGTTCTGTAGTTAATGCTAAAATGCTGTGTAAAATACCTGCAAACAAAAAAAATTTCTGTAGATATATTTTGAAATTCTGAGTTTATCTCTGCATATCCTATGGAACAATGAGCTTTTATTGATAAATTTCTTATGGCTTTTATAGAATTACAAATAGAAAAAAAATCCCCCCCCCGAGGAAAATAAAAATAAATAATACACTGGGATACACCTACAAGAAATTGCTAATAATATTTTGAAGTCTAATTTCATAGGTAACTGGCTAAAAGAAAATGACTTAGCTAGAATTGTTAAAAATGAAGCAACAGTCAAGAATACCACAAAGCAACTAAAATAATCCAGTAAAACAATTCAGAAGTTTTAAATAGGGCAACATCTTGCATAGGACTTTAAGATCTGGGGATTCGCTCTGTATATGTGTTTTACCTAAAACAAACAGGCAAAACTGGTTATTAGTCACTGCAGTTTTGTGCAGAGACTGACAGGTTTGGAATGAATGAATGAATAATTATGTGGTGCTTCCACATTATAATGCGGAATCGGTGTTGACATCTGCATGCCCATTAATCTTGCTTTATGTGCAATTACCTCTAAATTGGACACTGACTGCATTTGGCAAGCAGCAACATCTTAAGACATCTCCAGAAAAAATATTCAGCTTTTTTATCTGCATTTGGTTGTCACAATCTGTTTTATAAATCTACCACACATGTTTACAGCTTGCTTTACTTTTGCTCTGTACCACCAAACAGTTTTACTGACAGAACATTTCATATGTGGATGCTTTTCAATTTATGCGGTATGTGTCAGCAAAAAATATGCATAGGCCTTGCAAGTCTTGAGTGACAGATAAGAAGGTAAGAAATATGATAAGAAGGACATAGAAAACTGATGTCATGATACATATTATTGTGTGTGGTACACTAACCGTTATTTAGTGACGGGGAGGCAGAACAGTGTTTTTGACAAGTCTCTCATTTAATAAAGTATATGTGATCCTCATGCTGGGTTACGGCTCTTTAAAAAGATATCTAGATTGGTCAGGCATTGTGTAGCTAGCTGAAACTGTGTGCCGAAACTCGCTGCTAAAAGATATAGAGAGGTGAAATCCCAAGGGAATGTAAAATGCTCACTTCAAGCATTATTTGTTAAGGGCAAACATAAGCTGAAACAGCTTGAAAGGAAACCCATGGCATGATTTGGGCTATGCCTGAGTCTGTCTAGAAGTTCTGTCCTCTTCCTAACTCCAGTCTCCATATCCCTTGTGCTGCTGCTGTGGGACAGGATGGGAAAATCTGTCATTTTTTAATGCAGTATCTGCACAAGGGGAAATTCTTCCTTGATTAATGAAGGGGCTCTTGCAATCATTTATACAATCACAGCTGGGCTTCCTGGGGCTCATTCCTTTGTGAACTGCATCTCCAGCATCCTCCTTTACATAGCAGAAGATGGAAAAGGATTTAGTAAAAAACTGTGTGGAAACTACTTAGTACTGAAAACTATTGCTTTTGGCAGCAGGGATAATACTTCCAGATATTCTTGAGTGTGTTATTCATTATATTTCTTGAACGAGGGGGAAGTTTTAGATAATATACTCATAAGGGGTAGACTATAATCTTTGGAGGATATAATATAATATTTGGAGGATAATGCAAAGATAGCTGAAATATCCAGGCCACTTCTGTGCATACTCCCCTAGTATCACTTTGGCTAACAGCTCCAGTTGGGACAGTTTCTTGGGAATCACAAGTGGTCTGTATCAAAGGGATTGACACACTGAAGATTAATATGTCCTTGCTTTTCCTTTTCTGGCTTGGATGAGAGAAAGAGAATATTTTTAGGCTCAAAAATACACACAATTTGATAGGTCAGGGACCAAACTCTCTTCCTTGGCTAGTTATTGGTAGCCCCAAACACTAAAACGTACAGAAGATCTTGTGTTCTTGGCAGCCTTGATGCAATGTATCCTAACAGCAATGTTTTGGTTTAGAATGTTGTACTGGAAAGAAGCTGGGAACCTGAGAATTCAAATTTTCTTTCAGTGATAAATATATGCCAGAAATTTACCTTAGCATCATGTTTTGGACACCCACAACACAGAAGAAACTATCCATTATTTGAATGGCAAGGATAAGACCCACCCTATCAGCACACGAGATCTTTTCCCACAAGATATAGGGGCAGTCAGTCTGTGCATGGGCAGAGATTTAACTTTTATAACTGGGAATTTTTTTTTTAAAATATTTCACACGTGATTTATTGAAATCAAGCTAGAATAAATAGTATAGGGAGGCTGCAGGCTGTGGCTACCTGATGGCTCTAAGTATCCACAGTGCCTCTATGAAAGCTAGTTAAGTGTCGAACTGTACGAGATGCTAACAGTCCAAATAGAAATGATTGTATTTTGCTCCCACAGGTAATGCACGAGACAGCATATTCTCTAATGAGATACTTTGTGCTGTAACAGAGAATAACAGAGACTGAGGTTTGGATTTCTCATTTCAAGTTGTGTGTGATTTTTGCAGGGGATACCAAAACCGAAGCAGTTTATTTCAGCCAGTGCAAAAATCTGGATGGGGAAACTCTGATACTACACAGAGCTATATTGGGGGAAGATTTTCATCTCACAATTTAGTCAATAAGGTTTTTGACACCAATAAGGTTTCTGACACCGCCACTAACACCACCACTAATCCCATTACTGTATCGTGTGTCTCACTGTCTGCACGGATGCTCTTTTGAGGCAAATCTTTCTCTCTGTCTGGCCAGCTGTCAAGCGGGCAGCACAGGTGGCCTCTTTCCTCTGCTGCAGTTACTACAGCAAGCCTGGTCCTGTGGTGCTGAAACCAAGAATATCTCCCCCTTAAAGCAAGAAATTTATTCTTCTATTCCTACCACATTTTCATCATTAAGAAAAAATATGATTCATAAAATATTACCCTATGGCAATATGCAGACTTTAATATTAATGCCATTATATTAAAAAAAAAAGCTCTAAACCAGAAAAGATTAAACTCAAGCATGAATAAATACTAGTATCTGCCTGGAAGCTACATCTGTGCCCTTTGTCTCCCATCTTTTGACATCCTGTGAACATCTCCAGAAAGTTACAGAACATTTTCTCTTGAGCAAAAAGCCCCTCATGGATATGGACGTGTTCAGTGGTCTTTGAGAAACGTCTAGAGGTCTTGTAATTTCACACTCACACGGCTCCAAGCTGGCTGTATTCCACAACCAGGTTTTACACAATAATTCGTCGCTCAAATAATTGTTACTCAGTCCTTTTGCCTCAGAAAACGTTCCTTTCGCAAGATTCTGCCTGTTCTGCTGACTGATAAGAAAATGTGCATTCAAATTGGTCCTGCTTGTAAAAACTATGACTGACAACACTGCAATTCGAGAACTGTAAGCCTTAGGTTATTCGTAGGTTCTTTTGAATCAGCATGAAACACGCTTCTGTGCTGAAATGTCCAACCCTGTATTTTTAAGCTTTCATTTTATTCTGGGCAATCTTATCTCTGGAAGGCAGCATAACTGCAGCAATTGCACATCTCATTTCAGAAAAATAAAGAAACGTTCCTTTTCCATTTTATTGGTTTACTGGAAACTAGTTCACAGGGAATTAAGAGACTGATGATGAATGAAAATTAAAAACAGCAAGACCCAATTACTCACCCGTGCTAGGCTGGTTCCAGAAGGAACTTTATACGGGACGTACTTCCTGTAGATATGCCCAACTCGAGAGCATGGAACATCAAACATGCCACCTCCGCACATCCATACCTGGAAAGAGGACACAAAGCAAATGAAAGAATGATTCCTGGAAACAAATGGGGCAAAGAAGGCATTTTAAGTAATGGGTATGTGAAAATGACTCATTGTTCTGTACTGACCCCTCCCACAGTCATAGTGGTGGCCTTCTTGGCATGCTGATAGGTGGGATTAGGTAATATGGCAGACTCTCTTACCCAGAATCTCACTGTGCAAAGCAGAGTATGTTCAAAATAAAGTCATAAAACATATTTAGAATTTCTACCAATGATCCTCCTGCAACACAACCAAGATATTATTGTGTCTGTTGTTTAAAACATATGGGACCAAAATTTCACAAGAAGGTTATACGAGTAAAGCAAGCCATCAATCGGAAGTAAATAAAAATTTTTTCCAAAACACCGGGTTTATATTTTGTTTTGAGTAGTGACTACAAAGCTCAAATACTAAGATGCTCTTCATTTTATAAAGAAAAAGGAACAAAAATCAATTTCCTTCTGATCAAATTTATGTAGGCAGAGAAGGAAGATCATGCCGCTACATTTCATCACTAATACTTTAATACTGAAACAGATGGAACCATCTGGAGTACGCAGGTTTGATGCTTCAGGTCTGAGCAACCAAAACTCAGTCAACATTGATGGGACCTACAAGTACTTCATGGCTCTAAAAATCAAGCTGTATCCTGATGGGAAGCAAGTAAGGAATTCTTCACAATTCTTCACCAAGCATGACTTGGTTTTACCAAGCATACGTGAGAGCAGGGTTGTGTGTCATGCCAGAGGAACTATGGCAATCATGCCAGTAACACCTATGGGCATGATTTTCTATGCCCTGCCAATGCACAGCCACGGAGCTCCAACATGGCTATTAGAGGACTTACGTAGCATATTGACAACATTCATAACTTTCTGATTTCAAACTCAGCAGTTTGACTTTGCAAATCCGGGAAATGGAAACCAACAACAAAACCACCCCCCACAACCCCCAAGCAGAACTCTTTAAGTATCCTAAAACCAACCACACAGCAAGAATTTAAAATGAATTTAGAGTGAAAACATCGGAATTATAAAAATAATTTCCTAATCCTGGCAAAACAATTTTTTGTTCCCCACAAATCTTAGAACAGAAAGGCAGTTATTCCACGTAAGGGACACTTGTGGCCTCAGCTTTCAGCCTTTAGACTGAAAAGAAGAAAGCCCCCAACACCCTCCTCCCACCCAATTTAAAAGAAAAGCACACCCAAGCTGAGAAAGAGAAATGGCTTGTCCTTTCCATGTCTCTTTATGTGGACATACACAAAGATGCTTCATGAAACATCTCCATGAATCTGGATGAGAATTTAGGTCCGTGCATTACATATATGAAGGAATTTTTTCTGTATTTGATGCACTCTGGAGTGAAACAGCATGAAGTAAGTTTGCGACTGAGGCTAAAGCAGAGCAGAACATAGACAACTGAAAGTTTCACCAACAATTGCTATACAGAAGGGAATTAATCCAAGAGTTGATACACTCTGAATTAAAACAACAGTAACCAGACCCTTAAAAAAAAGGTATTGGAAAATATGATGTGATCACAAATATTTGACCTTTTTGCACGAAGCCTGCAGAGAACAATGCGTATCTCTACACTTTTTTTACAATAAATTTCTCATTCCATCTCTTTTGTCCTGCCCACCAGCTGGCTGTAGCTACTGGCTTTTTGAAATCACAGGAAAACAAAATGATTAATTTTGTTCATTTAAAACAATAGTGGAAATGGGCAAGAGTTTGGCCTCTTTCACTGTGTTTGCCCGTTTGTGTTACAGTGGGCATATCTGCCTGGTCCTGGCAGTGTGTCTGTGAGTCTGGGACTAAATTTTAGTAATCTGAACATGCAGATGCCAAACACTGCAATATGGGATAACTCGGTGCTTAAGTGTGACTTAAAGCACTTGCTGAAGGTAGCACGCTGGAATTCAGCCCCTGAGAGTGACTGTGCTATTCATACCGTAAATGGAGAAAACAGGGGGTTTAGAGTGAAGGCTTGAGTTGCAAAGTGATTTAGGAAGCTGCTTCTTATGGGTCATTTGTGCCTTAGCCCCTACAGTCCCTTAGCTGTTAGCTATGGCATCCAGCTGACACCTGGTAATGAAATGTTTGAGGATCTACACCACATTACAGGATAAACCTATCTACACTAGTGTAAATGCTTAAGGAAGGTTTGAAACCATCAAAGGTGGGGCAAGATGACATGCTTGGCTTTGTCCTGAAATTCCATGGACACCTGGGTGCAGTTGGGTACAGCTGAGAGCCCCTTGGGAAGCTGCTACTTACCACCTCCCAACACAGTTAGTTAACTCTTAACTAAGGCACAGGAGCTCTGGGGAGGTACTTCTGGTGCACGCTAGCTTCTCAGAAGAGGAGACAAATTTTGCAGGTTAGTGGTACAGGCTAATAAAGGCAGCTGGCCTGGCTATCACTCTGCCGAAGCACATATTTTGACAGAATCAGGAGTATTTCAGTACCTATTTCTGTGGTGAGGATATCCCGTCTGGTCTCCTAGTGAGCACAGTCCTTCTCAGGGAGGAGATTTACTGGTGGGTTGGAAATGGAGACCCAAATGAGTGCTTCTCCTCCATGCCAAAATAGCTCACTGCAGCCCAGAGCAGTCTTGCTATGGCATGTAGACATGGTCATTATTTTATTTTCAAAAACTTTTTGTGAAATTTACTTCTTAAAGAAAACCTTGAAATCCTCACCTGTTTCATCCCATGTCACCTAATTCACTGAAAAACATGTTCATAAACATACTGAAAATGATAAAAATGATAATGTTAAAACAAGGTGGGTAGTACCACCATTTAAAAAATAAAAAGTTACTCACCTTTCTGTGAATACTTTGTTTGTATGTTTTGTCATTTGTACCTTTTTTTAGCGGAATTCTCCTCTCTGTGGCTGTCTTCAGACCACCCAGTGCACCAATGAAAGTGCAGACCTATATTTACTATTTGTTCTTGTTTTTTAAATTAAGGTGTTATTTCAAAGGCTAGACAAGATACTACAGTGATTAATCAAAGTTTCTTAGCCTTTGAAGAATAGACAGCATAGCAGTTTGACTCAGATGAAGGTCAGCCACTGAACAAATTTAAAAGACAAGAAAGCAGATACATATATATATATATATATATATAGGCCAGCATTACTTTAATTCAGACAATGAGAGCTGAAGTAGACATATATTGCATTTCCTCTAAAGCAGTAGGATATTGGTGAAAAAAAAAAAAAGAAAAGAAAAGGAGAAAAGGAATTAGAAAAAAACCTGTCAGATATGCTGAGGCAATAACAAGTGGGAGGAAATAACGCTTTGTGTTGGGCTTATATTTGATAGCTATAAAACTTGAAAATGCTGCGCTGCACCTGAGGTGTGCTGTGCAGGGAAATTGAAATGAATCTGGGGCTGCCTTGAAGAACATTTAGCAGCTGTTCCTGTTTATCTTTTAGCTTCAGAATGATTTTAAAAGCATTTTTTATATTTTTCTGGGAAGATCAATTCTGGCAACTTTGTCTTTAAAATGTGCATTTTTATGTCACCTGCGCTAAATGCAAGAAATGGGAGAATGACGTCTGTGTTAAATATTACAGACCTCCAGTGGACCATGAAAGGAGTTCAGGTGCTGTGGGACATTTGGCGAAATGGTATTACAACACCGATGCCTCTCTGTTTATCTAAGGAGCAAGCAATGAAACTCTCAAGACCGCTAATGTCTCCTTCTTGCAAGAGCAATGAATCTGGTCTGCAGCTGAGGTATAAAAACCGAAGACAAAACCAAAACAATGCAATTTCAGCTTCAAAAGAGCAAAAGAAGAGTAGTTTGTGTGTCAACTATATACTACATCACAATTTATCTTTATATAACTCCTTCCAACAGAATGTTGCAAAACACTTTATAGGGATGGTTGAAAGCAAATGGCAAGTGTTAACGCAAGCTTTAAAAGAGATTAAGCTGTGGTTATGTGGCTTTGTTCCTGACTGGAGCTTAGATGTCACAGATGCATTTTTTGGCTCTGTTCTACAGCTCTTGTGGGATTTTGGGTGAATCACCCTCTTTTCACATGACTTCTTTGTCTTTCAAATTGAATTCTGCTTGCTCTTGTGTTTTTTTTTCCCCCTGCCTTGTCTATCTAGTTTAGGAGTGATCCAGCCTGGGGACTATCTGGAAAATGTAAATACTGTGCACACGAGAATGAGACTCCAATCCATATGCTACACTGTAATCATAATTACTGCAGTAAGAGACTCATGATTTTTGAGCAGTGGAGGATGTGTGCTGTGGAAAAAGAACATAAACATACAGCAAATTATGTAAGAGATTGAGGGGAGACTGAATGCATTTTGGATCAGGCTTCAAAACTAATTGAGAAATATACTGCTGCTGAGAGTCAGTAACAAGGCAGACAACAGCAAGAGACACTGAAATGGATGGAAAACCCAAACAAACAGCAAACTGGTGGAAGAGGAATATAAAGTATGCCATGCAAAACTGTCAGCTTGGTGCTCTGAGCATTGTGATACCATCTCTGACTACAAACAGGAGGAATGGATTACCACAATGGGGCTGAAAAAAGTTGTAGAAAATAAGAATATAAAAACTTTATGGGATTTTCCAGGCACTCTTCCTGAAATATAAGCCAAAAGAACAGATTTAGCAGTTGTAGAAAAGGAGAAAGAAGAATACTTTCCTGTGAACTTTTCCATGTAGTGAGAATGTTCAGCTAAATGCAAGAAAAAATTGAAAAATAGGATCACTGACTGCAAATCTGCAGTCAATGGGTTCACAAACAGCAAAACCATTTACTTGTGGTGCAGTGGGATTTCCTGTCAGGGATATTAAAACCGTACCATGTAAACTGGGAACTGACGACTGTGGATATTTCAACAATACTCACCGGCACCTCTAAAATGTTGAGAAAAGTGGCAATATTCCATGTTCGTCAGTTCTTCACATAGATTTCAACTGCATTGAGAAGTGGTAATGCTCCCCCACTCCCTATCTCCTGCCAAGATTGCCAGCAGTGGAGGGAATTGATAATGATGATAATGATGATAAAGAAAGGGATGAATGAACTTGGAGATGTGTGTTGGAAAATGGGGATGAAGAGAATCTGGAAGATGTATCAGCATGGATAAGGATAAAACAACTCTAGACATAGGTGACTAGCTAGGGTAGCACCATTAGCATTTTTGTTAAGGTATGATTTATGATGTGTAAGGAATGCCCAGTGTAAAGGATCTTCAGCAAACACAGGAAATGAGTGTCTTTCACTGCTCTGTGTTTTGGAGATTACTACATAAACTGTACCTTTCTAACAGATTTAAATTTAGGATTTCCTAAATAGTGGCTTCCCTGGTTATTGAGAAGAGACGCTAGTAATCAGGTCAGTTCCAGCGTTTTGCCAGCTTTCACAATTCTAGCATGCGCTGAACGGTATCATCAGCAAGATATCATACATCTTTTTAATTAAAAAATTGATCCTAAGGTTATGCTGTCAAAAAATTAAAATGCTGCACATTATTTCTTATGTAAAAATTAATCTAAGAAACTATTTAATGAAGAGGTCATATTTTGAGACACAGGTTGCGGCTGCCTCACCATCCATTGAATGTGCATATGTGTGCTCCCATTTGGAAACAGCAGTTAATCAGCATGGCACCCAGTGCTACGCTTGCTGCTGTCCTCTGCAGCAATGTTTCCAAGCAAGAAAAGAACAAAAGAGAAATACGTTGTTTTTTGTAGCTGAGGAAATAAAGGTCAAGCAAATTTTTAAGCAGCAGCTTTTTTTTTTAACCTGTCTCTCTGTGTTCCTGACAACTCAGCACCTGCAATAGTCATGCCTGAAGTTTGAGGAAGTTTCCTTTCCTGCTATGGCACAATTCCAAATGTCACAGAAACATTACAAAGCGTACTGTATTTTGGAGAAACTTATTGAATTACACTGCAGTAAATTTAGATTCACTGCAGACTCACTCTCTGTCGTATCTTTCTTTTTCCATCGAATGCCCTTCCCCCTCAAACACACACAAACATACATTTTTGCTGACACCACCCACCTTCTGTCCCTGTACAATGAGATTATGCAACCTCCCCTCCCAGAAAAAGGCTTTTGGTTAGCACTGAAGCCTGGTGTCTGTCACCCCCGGTCACATCTAGTGAAACAGCCAGAGAGAAACATCAAAATCGACACTTTCCCTCCAAGCTTCCCAGCCTGAGTACCTTTCCTAAATCTGGTTCGACCTCTTCTTGTCAGGAACTGCTGCCTGACTCCCCAGGCAACCACTTGTCCTGCTAATCTAATTTTTAGTCAGTCCTTGAACTCTGTCTTAGCGTCTTGAACTCATACAGCAATATGGCTTTGCTATTATTAGTGATTCCTTTGAGCTTGCATGATGGCCGTTGATCCAGCACCAGACTTTAATTCGTTGCGTGTCTGGGGTTTGCAAAGCGCAGTACAAGATTACAGTGAGCAGAGCAGAGTAGTTGATATTAAGTTCATGATGAAGAAGCTAATAATTCCTTAAGTCAGAGGACTTTAGACAAACTATTTTACTGAGTCTTGACTAGCACAGACCCAGCCATCGTATTTTTCTGAAAGATCCAATTTCTCTAACTCTCTAAGCCCACACTTTGCACTCACGGCTTCCCACCTGCTTTGTAGCAAACACTCCTGTAACTTGAGTTGTGGAGGTGACTGTGGATGTCTCTGGTACAGTAATGCAGAGGCTTTTGGTCGAGAAGATGCTTTTCCTTAATAGGATATTGATTATCAAGTGATCTTTTCCCCTTGGTGTGCAAATGTTTCTGTGGGGTGAAGTTTCATTCCAACGTATAGGAAATTCTTCTCCAAATAAAATTAGGCCAGAGAATATCAAACATATACTGTTTCTTAAACATGATTCCACATTTGCCACCAGTGAATTTGGACATATAAACATGATATTTGACACACACACTTATCAAAAATCTTCCTTAACATACCTGTAAGCTTACCTTTGCTTCAAAACATTAGTGGTGCTAATTAGAGACACATGCCACAGCTTGTCTATTCTATAGTACCTGGACCTACTGTTAAAATGTTAAGCAGAAGGGTTACAGTAGTCTGTCAATCCATGGAGTTGAAAATGCATCACTGAGTAGAGACACGATCTGCGAACACTCCTCACTCCAGCTCGCAGAGCAGGGCAAGCAGTTCGAGATGAACCAGACACTACTTCATTTCAGGGAGCACGAGACAGCTCTTGCTCTGGCATGCACCCCCTCGTGATTACATCACTGTATTGGAATTAGCCACAAGAATCTCCAGTCTGACACTGGGAAGGTTGTGTCATCAGCATGGTCTCTGTTTATAGGAACTAGACTGTTTACTTATTTACCGTTACATAGCAGCTTTTGTACAAATGAATCTCAAAGTTAAAAACAAGATGATATATGAAGAACATAAAAGGAACACCGTGTCTGTCACTGAGGTTAAAGATCAGCCTGAAACAGTCCTCTAAATACGACCTTCCCACAATTACGAGATATTTCAAATCAGCTGCTTTTTACAACTTTTTAAGGAAAACCAGTCATGTTTTTATAAAATATTAAGAATTAATGGAGTAAAAGAAGAAATGAGTGAGAACAGCTAAATGTCTGGTGTTTAGACATGTTCTTGAGGCAGGATACTCCCCATAATTATTTGCCAAGCAAAATACCATTAACGTGAGCCATGGCATCAACACAAGGCACCCATCCTATGACACTTCCACAGGCCATAGATGTGGACACTCTAAGGAAAGGTAAGATGTAGTTTCAGATGCACTCAAGAAGCTGAGGAAACTGGACCAGGCTGGTCATCTGGCTTTTTCATTGACTTTGTGAATAACAGACAGATGGCAAGTCCACCATCTTCCCAAGTTTTGTGAATAAAGCTGGTAAATTAAACTGTCCAGCTAACTTGTCCTCATTTAAATAAGTTTTAAGATGACTGAATCTATAGCTACAGTAGACACTGTTGAAACAGAAACCTTTCCCAAGCTGATATTGGTGATTCTGATACAATAAAAACCAGTCCTTTCTGTTTCTTCCTTCTGCCTCCATGATTTTTCTCCCATTTTTTGTCATTCCAAACAAAACAGCAGTCTTCTTTTTAAAACTTACATCTGTTAAATTCTTCCAATAGAAAGTTGTTCCTATTTAGCAATTATTTCTAAGAAGTACTTTTTTCTTCTTTTAACACTAGTAAGAAAGGACAGGGACCTTAAGGTTATTGTATACTAATGAGATCAATCAGGAGATATGACTGAAATGAGATCCAGTGTGACACAGCTGCCTCCAAAAAAATCTATCACTTGAGCAAAACACACTGGGACAATCCAGTGTCTCAATTTCCAGTGCTGTTACCATGGTTTCTATACAAAGACTGGAGAGCATTACAAGTATATTCTTTGTGATGACGAATAAAAGGAATATTTGAAATAGGATAATAAAATCTTGGGTGACCTGTCAGAGACCGTTGTGACAGCTACTAGTGACTACTTACATCTGCCTCTGAAACAACCTAAATGGACAGAAGGTAAATCAATATATTCTAAATACACTGTCTAGCTATTGAGTTTCCCCTCTCTTCCTGTTTTTTTTGCTGGGGTATAAAAATGATTCAGAGAAACATGAGAGTAGCACAGTTAATACAAACTATTTTGCTGTTCTTGATAAATCCTGTAAAGACAGCCTGGCAGTCCAGTGTTGGGTCACGCTGTGTGTTTTGTTCAACAGAATGGCCTCAGCTCTGTTGTTTTAATCGCTGTTGAAACTCAGATGCAGCAAGATGTATGATATTAGTCATGGCTGACATACTAAATTTATTTACTGAGCTTTACACTGTCAGAGTTTGGAAGTAGGTTGGAAAGATCCTGAAGCTAAATGTGAATTCTAATTTCAGTTCCAAGCTTTATCCAAATATGCTTGACTCAATTCATCTATGTCATGAAATTCTATGAAGTCATTGAAAATCTTTGCATGTAGAGTTCTTATGTCTTTGGGTATACTGGAACACAATAAACTTAATTTTCAAAATTAGACATGTTAGTCCTCATCAAACTAATGCAAATACCTATTTTACATGTGGAAGGTAATGAGACTTTCAACTCACCATGTAAAAGCCAAGTAACTGATTTGAATACACATGTTGACATACAGGATATGAGGACATACCATGGCTGGTTGTACATAACCTGAGCACTTGAAAATTCCCCATATATTTCATCATTACAATTATTCAAATGCAATTAAAAAATCATCGGATTTTGAAAATTTGGCCAGTAGATAACAGCTCATAGCAGCTGAGCTGATCTAGTGATTCACTGCTACTGAAAGGGGTTCTTCTTCCTACAGCTTTCTCTTTCTGTTTCCACTCATTTCCATGAGTGACTCCAGGGGAGCCTACCCCCAGAGATGATTAAACTTGTTGACCTGGGCAGAAAATTATGCAATTTTCTTTTTTTCTGGATTTGTTCTCTCTTGGCTTATTGAGCTGAGCTCAACACTTGAGCATGAAGTAAATGCAGCGTCTGAGAGAAGGTGAGTGACAAAAGGAACAAGGTAGAACTTCATTCTTTGATGGTGGTAAGCTACCAGATTTTCAGAGGGAACTGCACTCAGTGTGATTTTTGTACGGCTTCTGAGGGGCGTATGTTTATGGCATAGTTCTCTGTGAAATTAGTGGAAATTCCTAAAGGAAAAAAAGTAGTATTATACTAAATTAACGTTAGTCAGAAGAAAAAAGCCAATATGAATGAAAGCATCATGATCACAAAGCATATGAGAAATGAAAATCCAGAGGTGCAAGACTGAGTCTTGTACCAAACAAGTAAGGAATTATCATATAAGGTGACTTGATGACTTACCTTAAAGGAGATTTCATACTGCTCTCCTCCCCATATTTCTAATCCTGGATCATAGCCTCCCAGCTCCCAAAACCATTTCCGGTTAACGGCAAATAGACCTCCAGCCATTACAGGAGACCTGAAGGATGAATAAAACAAATTGTGAATAACAGGAACCATCATACCATGCTTAAGAAACTGAGAAGATTAGCAACGTACATGGACAAGCAATAATGAAGATGTTTGGACCATGTGCGTGTGCTTGTGTGTGTGTTTGTGTGAATGTAGGTGATCTGGCTTCCACAATTGCAAAGCTATGGAAGGCATAGACAATGGGTACTGTAAACAAACAACATTTACTTTTATTCACCCCAAAATGGACTCTAGATGAGAAACAGGCAATGTGATAGACATGTAGATAGATCTAGAGCACGGTAGACAGTCATGCACAAACGCCTTTTGTAAAAAAACCCAAATTATGTTAATTACCAAACAAACCCATATAACGGAAAAAGAAAGGGACTCTGGAAACCCGCCAAAGTGTTTAATGTAGTCTCAGTACTCCATGTGAAGTAACTCACATTTGAAAGTTAGCAAAACTTTTCCATTCATTTCAGTCTCATAGGTGCTGGCTAGAGAAAGGCAGAAAGGTGACAGCGATGGCTACAGAGCAGCTGTTGGGAGTTAAACATCTGCTTTTCTACAGCAGCATTTAAAACTCCTAAACTTTGTCTCACAGTGGTGATTTAACTCATAAGCAAATAATTTGCTATCTTTCCCATGCTTCCACTTGTTCCATGAATAAACACGTGGAATTTACTTGAATTAACTCAGCCCTTTCCACAGATAATATAGAAAAAAAAAAAGGGATATTTAAAGTTAGTGTTAGAGAATAGTCATGAAAAGTGCATTTTAAATTTATGAGCAGGAATTGTTGTGCTGAAAACTAAGAGGTTTTTTTTTTTCCCCCCACTACCAAGATGACCATGTTTCTAATGCAGTAAATACATTGACAGCTCTCAGGATTTAAATGTTGCTCGCTGATTCCTTTAAGTTGTAGTGGAAGGGGGGTACAAAGGGATCTACACTGAACAGGGAGGAGACAACAGGCTGAAAAAAGTCCAATCCAACTGTTCAATTCAATCAATGCAGGCCAACACTCGCCTTATGAGTTTTAGAGCAAGAGGCGAGAAGGCACACATTCCTGTTGATGGCTGATCAGCAAGAGAAAAGACACATAATGTAAGAGAGACCTGGATGGCTCCCAGCCAGTGCTTCCTTATGGGAGAATAGACACGAACCTGGATCCTATGCCGTGTGCTTTGTAATGCTGTAACGATGGGAAAATTATCCCATCTAGGGGCATTTTTGTTCTGAATTACTATTGGTGGTTTGTTTGGGGCTATGGAAGCAGATGGTACCATCCCTGAAGAACTGATTGGAAAATAAAAACTTCACCCTTTGCCACTGATTTAGGATTTGGCAGTGAACTCAGGCCTGGTAGGTATCACAGGAATCTATGCGTAAGTTAGAAGTTTATTAAAGAGGACATCAAGTTAATGGAACAACATTCTGCCGTATTTTCTCTGCCTTAACACTTTTTATATTGCTGTCTTTTATCCAAGCCAGTGGAGAAGATAAAATTGCAAGCAAACAGCTGAGCGGCCTCTGCCACCACTTGAATGCCAGCGAAGCCCCACAGGCATGAATGTTAAAAGATGATCCTCTCATCTGCATTCATGGTAATGAAAAACATTACGGATATTTTACCTTTCGCTTCTATAAGATAGTTTTAAATATATATATATGTATTTTAGATTATATCCTATATTAAACTACTTATTCTCACAACTAGGGAGCTCTGTTTTTAACAGATTAATTCTATTTTACTTTAGAGATTATATTTTTAAAAACACATAGAAGCTTTGTGAAACAAAGCTGCAATATTCTAACTGGCTAGGACGTGCACTGTAACATACACTGAATGCTAATACTTTTTTACTTTTATTGACATTTCATACCTCAAATATTGACTGTTCTTTCCACATATGAATAAATTCAATGGAGATTTTATTAGAAACCTTCCCCTGGGGATTCCGACTACTACAATACTTTTTCAATTCCTACCGAAGTAAATCTAATTACAACACGCCCTTTGTGACTCCAGGTTCTAAATAATCAAAACACAATGTCCTTTTATAAAGATGGACTTGCATGGAGAATGCTTATAACTGAATCTTTACTGGCAGAAGAAATGAAGTCCCAGAAATCCCTGGGGAAATGTAGGATTTCTCTAATTCTCTTAGGTACAATATCTTTCATGAGCATTTCTCTTGACACAGTGAATGGCCTATGAAAAAGACAATCCCTGCAAGTGAATCAGAGGGAAGATGAAAAAATTGCAAAATAATTGGCAGCTACTTACAAATTATACTTTATAACTAATCTGTAGATTTTTTCCAGTGGTAATATTGAGTAAAGAAACCCCTTGTTTTTTAGATGCTAGTTCATGAAAGTTCAGACCATTTATTACTATTAGCAAAATTACCAAACAATGACTGGAACAGAAGCAAACTCATGTTTCTTGCACTTAAAAAAAACCCAAAACAACAAGATATTTCATGTAATGTTGCTCCATTCTTTTTTATTCCACAACATGTTCTGACATTTGTTGCTTTGCAGGAAGAGTGATGGAGAGGACAAACAAGATGGCTTTTTGCTTTTCATTGGAGTGGGATGAGCAACAAGCTGTGAGAACCTGATCACTTGGCACAGGGTACGTATTCCACTCCATGCCACAGGCAGCTGCTGCTGAACAGGCCTTAAATTGTCTCCAAAATATGAAGACAAGAGTCCAGTCCTACAATCACGACTAATATGAAAAGTCCTTTTGTAGTCAATAGGATCACTCACACAAATAAGAACTGTACTGAGCCCAAAGGAGAAGAATTAATCTCTTGTTTAATGGCTTCCGTATAGAAATGTCAAGTACAATGCTATGTTTGTAGAAGTCATTTTTCATGAAACGTCCTAGTCAGATGCTTAAACAATCAGACTTGAGCTACTGTAGCATAATATTATGTAATTACAGTGGAAAGCTGTAAAATAGTCAAAAACTTAAAAGGACAAAGACTCCCAAAACATCAGAAAAGGTGGAAAGGCTAAAGTTGCTAAACTTAAAAATAGTTATAAAAACCTTCCACACGAGAAGTACTGCACAGACTTACTGACTAGACCTAGAAGAACAATATTTCAAGTAAAAGCTGATCCAAAAATGGCCCAAGAGGCCATAGATTCCTGTGCTGAGACGGAAAAAGAGTTTGATTTAGTAGGAGTGCAAAAAAAACCCCACCCCAACAAGATTATTTTTTGCAAAAAAAGATCGACTGAGGAAATGGCAGGCAAACACTTAATGTGAAAAGATAGCTTACAAACAGATTAAAACAGTGCACTAAAAGAAGCGTAACAGTAGCTTAAATGTAGACAGCAGAGAATTTTGTAACTTCTCATAATTTGCATGCAGAGGAAGAAAAGAGACCGCCTATGAATTTTCAAGGTAAGAGGAAGAATGACACGGACTTACAAGGAGCGTGAAGTTACTTGCATTAGAAATGAATGCGGTATATTGGAAACAAATGAACTGCATGGCAGGGTTTGGAGTCATTACATCGCAAGACTGATACATACAGTGGACCTAAAGGATTCGTGAAGATGTGAAAAGGAAAGAGGAGCTTTGACAACATGCAGAAAGACACTTAGGAAATGAAAATGGGAAAGCACCTGTGCTAGATGAAGTGTGCATCTAGGTATGCTGATGTTGAGACTGGAAGATGCCCAATGTAGGACACATCTGTCTGGTGTCGTAGGTCAGTAGATGAACGTGGGTTTGTGTCATCTATTATTCAACATGAAGAAAATATTATGCTGTGCATTGATCTTTGTTGAATTGAGATGCTGCTGCATACTGGGGTGCTTTGAAAAGGACGGATAGGAATCACCTGCTTGGAACAGCTGAAATTTGGTCATTATAATCGCATCCGGTGAATGGCATATTGCACTATGTATGTCTTTGTGTAATCCAGACTGATTGAAGGCTCTGTGCTGAACTACTGAACAGAAACAGATGAATGCCAGAAAGAGGCGTCCACCTCAGGCAGGATACGTTAGACAAACTGATCTTCAGTGCCAACCAACTGGCATGCAGTACAAGAACCAGGGTAAACATCAGCCTGCATCAGGAGTCAGGGAAGGGTCCTGTTGACCTTGTGGAGTCATGGATGAGATAGATGAGGAGGAAGGGAGCTGCGTTGCTGCTGGCCCAGGGGCAGTCCCAGAAATGACTGGTGACCTACTGAGCGCAGCTTTAAGCTGGGCTTGTGCGCTTTTTATAGTGAATTTCAATGTCTTGTTAATCAAGGAGTGTGCCCCTCCACCCTAGTGATACCACACAAAGGCACCTCAGAAGAGTGAATAATACCTTGTTTCAGTGGTTGGTGCTGCTGGTGCTCTCTGCAGTGATTCCTGACACTGCACCAAAGCTTAAAGCAAACAGCAGAAGCTGACACTAATCCTAGATAATAAAAGGTTCTTATAAAACTAAAAATTAAAATCTATGTATGTGTAACGTCAGAGACAAACTTGGTCACTCACATGAAGTGAAGTGAATGCAGAAATAAAAGAAACTGAAATTAAGATGAGTTGATCAATAGCAAGGAAGTGATATTGATTAATAAAATAAGTGACAAAAATATGAACTTAAAGGTTGCTCCCGCTAAAGACAAATTGAGGGACAGATTCTATCCTGTGCATAGAAAAAGATATTGATGTAGCTGGAAGGAATATGGATCAGACTTACTGAATTTTCCAAAGTAAAATAAAAAGTGGAACTTTTTATATACTTAAGTCTTCGACCAAATATATTTAAAAACGTATTTTTAAGTGTACTGACTTTTAAACATTTAATATTTCTGTAAGGCACTGTTTTCTTTTATCTTTTATCCATTCTAACAACGTGAGTAATCTCCATGTTTATAAAATCATCAAAATTTAAAAAGTAAAACCTGTATCTGTGACATTAGCCTACGGGATTTACTCTTTCTTTTTTTCCTCAAGAACAAATGTCCAGTCTTCTGAACAACTTTTCCCCTTGATTAATTTGTGTCTGTACCAAATGATCACACAGGTTTTGCACACCACTGCATTCCTGATGTTCACATCATTATCTCCTTAGGGAGTCTAGAAACAGTATCTTAAAATATGTGGCAGATCAACTATGTAAGAAAAGGGTCTGTCTTAAAGTTGATTTGCTCCCCATAAAAACTGCCTCCACCCCAGTTCATTCACTGTACATTAAAAGCTGTCACCACAGTACACTGCAAATTGACAGCTGATTTTTTTCCTCTGTTAATGTATGTAGCTCTGAAGTCCTCCCTATTTACTGTCAGGTACCCCAGCAATTTTCACGAAGCAAACTGAAGCTACTCTCGCACAAATTTGAGTTTGTAGAGCTGTACCCCACTGTGCAGACACCTTCTATGTATCCAGTTGGTTTCAGTATTCTGTATTCTCTTATTAAACTGTTGTATAATTTTATTGCCACTCTTAAGCAGTTGGGATATTCTTATGCTAATTTCCCTTCGCTATATCTTTTTAATGAGTTGTTTGCCAAATCCATCATATGTTGATAGATTTAATATAGATGCACACTGTCTCCATCTTACCTACAATACATACCTGCATATATGCATGCACGTTTCATTCACTTTTACTCACTGGCATCCAGTCAACTATTTTACAAGTGATAATTAAATTGTGAGATATCTGTCCTTTAAGAGGCACAGCACTAAAATTTCACCCATGTTTATTTCTGTGCTAAATGTTCTCCTGATTTTTTTTCCCAAAACAATCTCTAAAGTATTCAGTCTAAAAGAGTGCTCACCCACAGGCTAGCACAAAATTACTAACTTTGCAATGACATGCTTTTTAAACAGTTCCATTCAAATTCTAGTCAATGTTGACAATGAAATAATTCCCTTTTCCACAGCAGAGTTACATTCAGATTTAGCAGAGTTCCATTATGTTTTAACTTAAAGTGACATCTTTCCTGGACAACTCAAACCTGTGAAATGCTAGTGTGGCAGAAGAGTGGGTATGTACCCAACAGTACCCACTAGTGACAGTAGCTGCTTGTGACAGGTTGTGACGAAGTCACGCAAGCTTTTCCTGACTCTGCTACTTCCCAGCGCAGAAGGCACTATTATGCAGGATGGAGATCAGGGCTAATTTACTTTGACTTGCACTGCGGCCTTTCAATACTTAAAGGGGGCCTATAAGAAAGATGGGGACAGACCTTTTAGCAGGGCCTGTAGCGACAGGGCAAGGGGTAATGGTTTTAAACTAAAAGAGGGTAGATTTAGACTATCTAGAAGGAAGAATTCTTTTACAATGAGGGTGGTGAAACACTGGAACAGGTTGCCCAGAGAGGTGGTAGATGCCCCATCCCTGGAAATGTTCCAGGTCAGGTTGGACGGGGCTCTGAGTTGAGGATGTCCCTGCTCATTGCAGGGGGGTTGGACAAGATGACCTGTAAAGGTCCCTTCCAACTCAAACCATTCTATGATTCTATGATTTTGTAGCCTGCATCTCCACATAATCAACAGTCTCTCTAGTAAAATTGCAACAAGGCCTAATTTTGATCCCAAATGTGGCAAATATCTCATGGCCAACTGAGTTAAAAAAATTCTGATAAAAATTTGCATTCTCACGTAGTGAGTGTTGTTGGAGATTATGAAAGTGCTACATAATCATCAGTTAGTTTCATTACATGAAACCTGTGTAAGTGGCATTATACCCATCTCACTCACTTTAAGCTTAAAGGTATAAATTTTTTTTGGTATTTAAGCAAATATTTTTACAAGTAAAATTGCAGGGAGTTGGGCTCGATGATTCTTATGGGTGCCTTCCAGCTTGAGATATTCTATGATTCTATGAAGTATCAAAAATAAAGGAAAAAGCATCAGGCTTAGTTTTTATGTAACCAGTCAATTCAAATCATATTCAAATAGATCATTGTGCTGAAACATGTAGCAGCCAAGTCATATTACTTAAAATTAACTCACAAGTCCCTATACAATTACATTTCATTTTTTAATTAGACATTGTTTTTTGGAAATATTAAGATAAAATCCCATTCTTCTCCAATGGACAGCCAGAAAGTCAGCTACAGAGAGTCGGCTACAAAGAAAGCTCTAAAAGCACTTGAGGTTCAGTTTATAAAAATTTGCACTGTAATTTCATCACATGGCTTCTTTGCATATTTTGCATATTTTTCTTAGCACGTTGCTAAGCTTCATGGAAAAAATCATATTGTAAAGAGTGATGAGCCCTTATGTGGGGTAATGATGTTGAGGCCCATTTAGCCTTCCCTCCAAAATTTAGGAAATTAATGAAGCTGTAGAAGACGTGAGTCAGTTGGGTAGAGATGGAAGACTCTGAAGAGAAGGCTTTAACTTCTCATAATTACCTCTCATAATCCAAGGGAAATCTATCTGAATTATTGCTAGAGGAGATCTACAGGACTCAAACTAAGGAGGTGGGTCAGCAGAAATTATCATCCTGAAGCAAAAAGAAAATCAAAGCTTTTGGAAATGTCTACAGGCAAAGGTGTTCAGAAGGATAAAGCTGAGGAGCAAAAGAACAGCTAGAATATTATGCTGCAAGTCATACTAAAGAGATGAGCCCAATGCATGAGCAGTCTTACAAGATTGAGACCTCAGTACTGTAAAAGCAAGAAAGGGAGCTTAGAGCAGTGCTTTGGCTGAGCCACATTCATGTCATGAGCAGGCATGGATCTTGGACATGCAGAGCTCAATTGCAGCAAGAAAACCTTCAGCCTATTAGTAGGAAGTGAGTAAGAACTGCTGGGAAAAAAACCCCAACCGACCTCTAAGCAAAATTTGAAACAACTTTGTCAATTTACAGTACCTTTTCATATTGATGGGTATCATTTGTATTCAGGGTTGTCCCTTGAAAATATAATCTTTGAAAATTGAATGTAAAAATAAAGACTGATTGGAGGCAAAATATTACCAACTTTCCCTAAAAGAGGAACTTACTTTAGCCCTCCTGGCTTTTGGTAAGCTTCAGTTTGAAGCATAGCTAAAACTAAACACAAAATAGATCACTTTTTTTTTTTTAAAGGATATACTCTTTCTCAACTTGTCTAGATTCTCAACTATACTAGATTCTGCATTTAACTCTAATTCAAGGTCAGAATCCAAACATAAGTAGTGTTTTCCACAGACTAAGAATTTCGGAAGTAGAGGAAGTCACCCCATTTCTGGTTCTTGTAAGAATCCAATTATTTTGATTATGAAGGCACAATGAACCTCCTACTAGCATCTTTTCCCTCTGGGTTATTATGAAACATGAGGCTGGAATTTTAAGGCAGTGCCAATACTCTAACCGGAGTGTACGTCTTACTTTTAAACAGGAAAAATCTGTTCAAGCTAACAAGGAAATCAGGGTGTATGGCAAGTAACACTTAGGTAAATAGACATCTCATTTGAAATTAAACTTCTATTTTCAAATAAGGAACAAGGCCAACAGCGTATCTTTAGATTATCCATCCTGGTTGCACAGTAACTCCATCACCACCTCCCAAGCATTAGGGAGTAACAACAGTTCATTAAATCCCATCACTACCTTCAAGGATGTTCTCTCAGAATATATGGGGGCACTAGCTGAACAGAATTACTATCCAATTACAATGCTATCTTCCCCTCTTTAGATCTAGAGGTATAAACCAGAGAACTATCTTCCTTTTCCAGTGCTTACTTTTGCTTTATTGGTTTACTTAAGCTCAGTATAGCATCATAAGCAAAATGTAAACTCGAGGAGAAATTTTTAAATTTCATTAAAGATGATAAATGACTAAAACACAGCCACTGGCCCGAACATAGGTTCTTATTTCCAAAATCCTCCTTTAATTCAGACCATGTCCTCCCAAGAGAGATTCCTAGATAAATAATGATAACAAATCCAACCGGTTAGCAATCTGCTATTAAAATCTACAGGTGATTTTGGTTAAATTATTCAGATGACTATAACTCTATGACTGTGATTTCTGTAACTCTAAAACATTATGTACTTATTCCAGATTAAAGTAGATTTAAAGGCACCACAGCCCAGAAAAAAAGCTTCGTAAATACGTGTAAAAGTGACTTCACAACTGGGGATTACAAACTGCCCCAGAAAGAGCCTTTTTTTGCACTGCTCACACCTTCCAGCACAACCTCACAACCTCACAACCCCACAGAGTGCTCCGGCAGCACTGCTCACTGTGGCGTCCGCTCCGCAGGCAGGACCAGCGGGGCTGCGTCCATCAGGCCTGCGTTGCCTCCCGTGCCATATGCACTCCACGGAGGCTGACAAAACAGCCGCTTGGGTCTTTTTGTGGATGCCAGGTGAGGAAAAGAGGTCATTCTAATAACTGTACTATACGCTACTGTGTACCACCATACGCATATTTGCAACAGTTGGGAAACTTTGAAAAAAGACAAAAAAGTCAATCGAATTACAATCATCACCATAAACTCCACGCAAAACAGAAGCCTTTTTTTTTTCTGGCTCTCCATCCTGGTTTTGGCTGGGATAGAGTTAATTTTCTTCCTAGTAGCTGCTATAGGGCTGTGTTTTGGATTTAGGATGAGAATAATGCTGATAACACGCTGATGTTTGAGTTGTTGCTCAGTAGTGCTTACACCAGTCAAGGACTTTTCAGCTTCCCATGCTCTGCCAGGTGCCCAAGAAGCTGGGAGGGCACAGCCAAGACAGTTGATCCAAACTGGCCAAAGGGCTATTCCATCCCATATGCCGTCATGCTCAGTGTAGAAACTGGGGGGAGTTGGCCGGGGAGCAGCGATCGCTGCTTGAGGACTGGCTGGGCATCGGTCAGCGGGTGGTGAGCAGCTGCATTGTGCATCACTTGTTTTGTACATTCTGTTATCATAATTTTTATTATTATATTATTTTCTCTTCCTCTGCTGTCCTATTAAACGGTCTTTATCTCAACCCATGGGTTTTACTTTATTTTTCCGATTCTCTCCCCCATCCCACCAGGGAGGAGGCTGAGCGAGCGGCTGCGTGGTGCTTAGCTCCTGACTGGGGCTAAACCACAACGCTCTCCTGCAGTATTTCAGACTGAGGCTTTATTTGTTCAACACTGAATGATTTAGGTGGGCAAATGTGAAGAATTAGCATTGAAGCACTGCAAGGAAATGGGAACAGGAGTTTCAGTGGGTTTTCTTTTTTGTTCACCTCACCTTTTACATGCCAGATCAGACTGAATACTTAGTGAAGACATTTCCAGAACATTTCTGAGTTGCAAAGATTTTAAATAAGTGGAAGCATAGTTACAATAACCTGCTTCTGATTTTTTAGCAAAGTCTTTTAGAATACTGCTGCCTACCACGCTGATGGAATCAGTTTTTCTTCAGGGTCCTGGCAAAATACCCCTAGTGACTCTGATTCGAGCAGACAGAGCCCTCACGCTAGGCTAAGTGAATGAGACATACAGTTAACGACACGGCCTGTGATCCGCCATGGAGCTGAGTACGTGGATGCATATTACTCCTTTGATCAGTCCGTCAGTAGTACTGTCAGCAACTGCCCCCACTCTACCCTTACGCACACACGCTGCTTCAAACGCAGGCAGGAAATGGGGACAAAAGGTAATTTTAATATTTCATTTATGCCTGTCTTTGGGGGTTAATGCAGAAGCCTGAAATGATTACATGCCGGCAGGGAGGGAGACTGGAGCCTGTATAGCTATGCCATTGCTACAAAAAGCAGGTCATCCATTTGCCAGTGGTCAAAGATTTCGAGAACATTATCATTAAGTTTTAAGAAGGCAAAAAAAATGATGCCTGAAGAGGCAAATATGCAGCCAAAGGTATTCTGGGATCCTGGAAATGTGCTCCTAGATGCATCATTGCTATTTAATAAAGCTCTGTAATTTGCTGTTTTACCCTATTATGGAGGGTAATGGGGAGGCAGGCACTTAACTACAATGAAATTAGATTTCTCCTTGTCTGCACCAGAGGCACAACAATATCTTCTTGTAAAAATTGTGAAACAGTGAAAGCAGTTTTTCAAAAATGGAAGTGACAGAAAAACACTGGAAAGCACTTCACAATGAAGGATGAAGGGGCTGAAAACTGATGAGGTTGAGCACTTCATTGTCCCACGACAGCATCTGCTTTTAATTTAATGTTGTAAAGATGGGCAGGCAGGGCTGTGGAAACCCAGGGAAATGAACCTTCCTGTTTTATCATCATAGAAAGTCACATTAAAAAAAAATAATCTCCATTTGATAATAAAAATAAAATGAAAGTCTGGTCTAGAGATAGCTCTCCGTATTTGCATAATCTCATTCACTCTGTACTAAAAGCGCATGGAAGAGAGAATATCTACATTGTGATCTATGGGAGATTAATATTTTGAGGTTTTCAACAGCAAGGCTGTCAAGAATTGCAGATGATACCCAATAGCTTATTTTATTTCCTCAAAAAAGAGTTATAGCTAGTGTTTTGCATTCAGAATTTGGATGTGAACTGGTTGTTTTCAAAAACAGAGTATAGACAGTTTTCATTGACTGTTAGTAAAATGCTCTGATGGCAAGAGTTGCTGACTGCTGTTATAAATGCTCACTTTGTTAGAAACTCAGCTATGTGAATATTTTGATACGCAGCTGAGAGGAAAATGGTCTATCAGTTGAAATACCACATTCTTCTTTTATTCTAAAAATAAGTGCGTATTTACATGAGTATCTCAAGTACAGTTATTACACTATTTACTGATAAATGGTCACATCTAGAGGTGAAGCACTAGAAATCTGTATGGCTAAATACATGATTCTGTTTCCAACCAATATGTCTTGCAAACCTGCAGCTGGGTCTTCAGATGGTTTAAGTGTACGAAGAACACATTGGCAGCGAAATTATGCTGTTGTACGTGAACTCTGGACCTGACCTTGAAGGCAAATAAGGATAATGAATTTGCCATAGAGTTCTGCTAATTTGTACAGGCTATAGTGCAAACTATTCTGAGCAAACCACATTGATCTCAGAGCTGGAAACAAGAATCCCCATGTAGTGTAACTGCCCACGCACAGAAGAGTACCTACATCAGTGAGACAGCCAACCTCCCTGACCCTAGGAGTTGCACACTAAAATTGTCATATAGCTGGAAGGTACAACATATATTTCTGAGAACAGCAAGCCGACGGGGACCTCTGGGAATAATTCAAAGGCAGGATAATGGCAGTTCCCCAGAAGTATAGCTGCCTCGTGGGATAGGGCTGGACTGGGCACACGGCTGGCTTCTGGGCAACTCACCGATAGAGACCGCAGCTGCATTGCAGCTTTCTCCCTCCTGGATTCAGAGGCTCACGCTGCCCAGCTACCTTTGCACCAGCATCGTCCCACAGCCTGCCACGTGACAGCGCAAGGATCAGAAGGGGTCACCCTAACCTATATGTATCTATAATGAAAATACTGCAAGAAAAAACTGAGAACTGAAAACAATAACATATAAGCACTGCAACTGCATTAACTCAAATCCCAAGACTCCTGTCTATACTCGCTTCCAGGAAATACTATTCTTTTGCATTTTTCTAGACTAGTAGTATATGGATAAAATAAATTATATGATTATTTTAAGAAACATCTGAAGAGTTGGAGAAATTTGGGACAATCAGTCATCCCTGACTCATTTCCAAAAATTTGCTAGTGAAAGCCTTATCACTTCAGAATTAAATTAGAAAGCACGCAAAAGGCATATCAAATCCTGAACTGGCAGGAAGGTAAGCTGGACAGTAATAAGGACTCTTGCATCTGACCTATAAAGGCTTTATTGTCAAGAGTTTACAAAAAAAAAAAAAAAAAAGAGAGAAGATAAACAGAAAAAGCAAAGCCTTAACAAATAATCAGAATAATCTTTGTTAGAAATGGCAGCTACCAGCCCCAATGAAACTGTCGTTTCATCTGATCTCCTCCATCATGGTCACATTCAGCACCACGAACAAATGGGCTTTATATTGTCTAGATGGTTACTGACAGATAGTCTCATTAAGTAGATGATATTCATAGGAGGGAATTGGTAATACTGTTATTTTACAGACTACACAAAGAGTCCTCAGTGCTTCTGATCCAATGGGTTTCTTAGCTCCTCATGGAAATACTTCAAATGCAGATTCAAAGAGGATTCTCAGTGGCTGCTTTAAGGCCCTGAGTCCACCCACTTTGAGGTATTTCCACTTTTCCCCAGCTTCTTGGCCTCGAATGCAGAGGCTGTCCTTGGAAGTGTGAACCGAATCTCGGTAAGAGATCAAGGTGCTGCTGTAACCCACATGCAGCGTCAGCACGGAGACCGGCTTCACACCTCAAATCATCGCCTCTCCCCAAGGCGTCAAACTTCTCCATCTGCCCAGAAACTTCTCACCACGGGACATCACTTTAGCCCTGCAGGCACTACATTACCTCTGTTTGTACTGCTCAGTAATCTACTCTTAATCTTTGAGATTATTGTCTGTTATTTAGTGGCAATGGCCAGGGTCAACACGGATTATGCTAACTGCATAAAAGCTGTACACTTCTGAAGGATGGAAGTCCCCTGATGAGAGGACTGCTTGTGTCTACATTGTCACTGAAACCTTCTTTCTTTTTGATCTCTTGACCCGAGTCCCCTGACTACCCATTCTGACCCCATCTGAGCTTGTTCCCCAACTCTCCCCGGGAAACTCCGCCAGCCCCCCTGAAAGGGGGGACCTCTCAGGGGACGCTCCTCTCTGCGGCTAGTGCAAGCCGGGCAGCGTGGCTCTCACCAGCAGGTTTCACTCCCTCCACTTAGAGCAGTCCTTCCTTTACTTTCATAAGTAAAAATATTCCCTGACTACCAGCTGTCAGGAATGAGAAGTATGATGCCATAAACAGCAGGATAATAAATCTGAATACTTTGCTAACGAATACACTTTCAAACCACTCATCTCCAGCTAGCAGAAGAGAGCCCATAGAAACTGTAGAGAAGAACAGTAATTAGGTCAGTCTGACACTTGTTGTCCTACGTTTGTGAAAATACTTTCCTGAAACTTCCATTATACAACAACACATAACCAAACTTAATACACACAGTAAATTGTTGGCTGTCATTATCAGTAATAAGAGAGAAGAATTATAGTTGCAAAGCAGCTGCTGTAGCATTCAGCCATATTCTTCTGGCAAGAAAATAAAACTAATGAAAGATTTAAAGGAAGAATGTTATGCACGAGCCTTCTCAGACACGCAATTAAATACAAATTCCAAAACACAAATAAGTACATTATAAAACACAGAATTGCAGGTCAAAGATTGAAATTATTAGCATTGACAGAATCACTTTTATAGCTTTCCTTCTGAAGCTATACACAGGATGCTATTCTTCTAAATGCTACGCTTATAAATAAAGATAAAATGAAACGGAACACTGTAAATATTTTCCCCTCATAACTATACTTTAAAAGCAGAACCATGCCTCCACTGTAATTACAGAAGATGCTATTCCATTAACAACTAATATTAGGAGCGAGTGGGAAAACAAACAAGCCAAAGGGAAAAAATCTGCTTCCAAGTATTGCTAAAAGAACCTCATTCATAATTGAGTTTGCTGCTTAGTGATGAGGCTTAATCTCTCAATGGAGGCAGAAAAGCAATACAGTCACAGCTAAGCTGTGTTTTGGGGTCAGGTGAAGTGGATTCCTGACAATATCTTTCAATCACTTGCAGATGCAACTATTCCTGGAGGCCACAACCTGCTCTAGCTGGAAGATACGATTTCTTGACAAAGAGTAATAGCAAGAAAGAAAGACTGAGTACATTTTCTTAAAAGAAGAATGAGCTTCACAGAGGTCAGCATTTTGTCTTTGTTCCTTCTCTTTCCAGAGCAGGGACAGCAGCTTCAAGCAAATCTGACACAGCATGCTCTGCATTAGTGGTTTTCTTCCGTCATACATCACCCTGTCTGTACCAATACCCTTTAGATCCCTTCCCATTAATCTGGGAGTGGTTCACACACCTGCATTTCCCAAGGAGAAAACTCAGTGTAGTCCAACCTCCCATGTAGAAGCAACATAGAAAACAACCTTCCTCTCCGTGCCTCACAGGGGAGGAATTCACCTTGAGACTTGATTTCACTTCCTGCGGGATTTATTAAATCAGAGAGCAATGAAGCAAGAGATGCGCCGTCTGTCTGGGGTTCAGTCTTTAAAGACAACTGCTGTAGAACACATACTCTTAGTACCGACTGTACAGGTGCCACCTGAAGTAACGACTACGAAGAAAATTAAGAAACAGTGACAAAAGTCTTCCTATTTTTGCTTCTGGAACTTGAGGAACTCTGAAAGTACACAGTAGATGCCAGCAAAAGATCCATGTATGCACTCCTAGTAGTTCTTCAAGATCAACGCATTATTTGCCGTGCGCTAATAATAAAGATGGGTGCCAGGCAAAACTCCAAATGAATAATATCAGCCTCCAGAAACTCCTGTTGCCATGAGCAATGGTGTCCACATGATAAACACTACGCAACGAAGCCAATATTCCTACAATAGATCTTCACATCTCTGTGGAATATTGAAGTTCACTCCACTGTCAAGATATGTTCAGAGCATCTGTGTATGTATTTCATTATCAAGACAAAAGCCATCAGCCAAGTATTCAGCAAGAAGTATGTATCATATTCTTGACAAATAGAGTAAGTAATAAAAAGCTCCTGTTTCAGAGAAAGGAATATAGTCAAGAACATTTTTCTTCTTGCATGAAAGATTTTCAGTTTAGTTTTCCAGCTACAGAGTTTATTGATGAAGCACACCTAATTTGTACTCTAGGTGGAGATTAATGTAAGATCTTTTAAATATATTTTCTAATAAGAAGTCAGCATGCAATCTATTGCAGTAAGTAGCAAAACAGAAAAATAATCCATTTTCAGGAAGTGCATGGCTTGTCTGCTGATGTAAATAATCCTTTGAAATTTCAATTCTGGCAAAAAGGTGTTTGTTTAGAAATTGATACATGAGGACGGCTTTCCTCAGTCGCCAAACTCTTCTAGCTGGGCCTGTCTCCTACAGTCTCAGTGCAGTTAGACACCCTGTATTCATGCCAGCCTAGTTAGCTGCTGAAAACACCTTATTTTAAGAAGCGTTATTTTTAATTTTAAGACTTAAAATACTGACCTAGAATAGCAAATAAAATATTTTCAGAGCTACTATGCAGGAAACTACATTTAAAAAAAATCCTTTGAAATATGATTTCACACATGCCCCTTTGAAATATGACTTCACACATGCCCCTAATGTTAACTTTGAATATGTTGTTTGAATTTTTGCTTGAATTACTTTCCAGTACTATACCTCTTAATCTGTAAGATAAAACTTTTTAAAGTTAAACATTTCCTCTTATTGTAAGCCTCGCAAACTGACTTTAAACTTTATCACAAAAGGTTTAACTACTATGTTATTTCCGTGTTAGGAAACAAACACAAAAATGAGGTACTTCAGTGGATTAAGAATGCTCCTTCCTACACCTCAGTTACTAAATTAAGCCCCTTGATGGAGCTGAAGAGTTCAACAAATCACTAAGCACTGTTCTTTGTCCATGGAAATGCAGTTTTCATAGCAAAACAGACAGTTGTGCACAAGTAAACCACCACCACTGAAGTTTTATATAGCACTCCTTAAAATATTAAGGGCTGATAAACCGGATTGTCTTCTCCTTGACCACTTCACACACTGCCTTTGCCTGATGCAAACTTCAGTAAATAAATAAAGGAGAGGACAAAGCTACAACTTTTTGAAAAAATTGCCCCAGTCTCCATGGAGACAATTAATCACTATCCCCTTTTTAATGACCCTTTTCATATCAGAAAACAGATATTATGTCCTCCCTGTTCTAGATTAAACAACTGAAGTTCAGCTGGAGTCTCCAAACATTTACTGCACGGTTCCCAGGTACAGTGATCCTGGACACAGCATGTAGTTACCTGCAGTTTCTTATGATGTTAACACATCGCACAATAAAAACTGAACTTTGTTGTTTATTTAATATAACTCTCTCATCCTTTCTGCCACAGTGCTGACTAACTAGCTATTTGCATTTGTGCTTTAAATTTCTCCTCAGCTGGGGCACTCAATGCTTTTCATTGCCTAATCTCATGCTATTTTCTTTTAATCATTTCTTCAATTTGGCAGGACCTACTTGCATTTTGACCCTGCCTGCCCAATGACTTGTAACCCCCTGCCAATGCCAGTTTGCTTGGTTTTTAAAAATTTACTACCTATTTATTGTTCAGATAATTAATGAGGACACTGAACAGAACTAGGATGTAGGGTTCTGCAGAGACATTTGCCTCATGGGCCTGCATCAGTATTTGAGACAATCTCACAGTTTAACATCAAACCATTCACATTCTTTGCCAGCAATTTCTTCTCAACCTGTCGTGTAGTCATCTGATGAAAATTAAAGATGTATCCACATTCTATCAACTTTATGAGAAAGCAACAGTGGCAACACCAAAAGCCTTGGAAAGAAGATCACATTTACTGCCTCCCTATTCTTCTAAGCAGCCAAGTTCCTAACATTGCTTAACACATCTAATGACTTGCTGCTACCAAAGGGGGAGAACTCACTCCTCTAATCCTCCCCATGGACCTTGCAGGTGTGTGGTCTCCTCCCCATGGACCAGCTTTGTCCTCCTCAAACTGCTTAATTCACCTGAATGCTAGAAAACTAGACATTTTTTCCTGAGCGTGGTGGGTGTTTTGCCATTTCAGTGAGTTTACTCGGCTCCTGGAGGTGGGTGCTGTAAAGCAGAGGAGGCAGCACTAAGTCAGCAGTGTGACAGACTGCCCCACAGCAGGAGCATCCTCTCCCCAGCCTGGTGGCAGGGAGCTGGTCGTGCTCTCCCTGTGTCTCATGGCACCACATCCTCTACCGAAGAGGGAAATTAAAGTTTTATGACAGGGTCAGTTCCTGACAAGCCCTTATTAATAATTTTGTTACCTTTTAGATAACTGCAAGTGTATTATTTAGGTTTTTTTCTAATTTTCGATCCATGCTCAAAGAAAGCCTTATTAATTTCTTTCCGATTAGGTGGTTTATAATAGCCTCCAAACATAAAGTATTCTATAATATCAACCATCATCCTTTTCTTTTCTTCCCTCATTCCCTTTCCCTTCTTCCCTCATGCAGAGTCATTCAATAACCCTGCCTCTTGCCTGTCCCAAATTTCATAGCAAGTATACATAATATTGTATACAACAAAAATCCTCGTCCTTCTCACTCTCTAGATCAGATTTGCAAATCACTGGGGAAACCCCGGCGTCTGCCATACCTGATAGAGCACTCCTGGGAGCATTCTGAATTTTAGGCTGCTTCTGAGACCCAGAACAGTATGCCCACCCTTTCCAGTTATGCTGCACCCAGCAGTATCATTTGCACCTGCAATGATGCCCCAAATCTGCAGGTTTCTGGGTGGTTAAAATCAGAATTGCAGAATCACTCCAGTTTTGGAAGAACCTGTGGAAACCACAGCCAGCACAACCTCCATCTCAAACAACTTTTCCCTGGCTCACCTCTTCTGCCTGTTGTTATTATCAGAGTGTGTTGACCGTACATTCAGGGCAGGAAAGTGTGTCTGCAAGGTGCACGCAGACTGTTGACATCCAGTATTTCCCTTGGAGACCACCGGCTGGAGTGTCCCCGGAGCCAACTCTGACACCACTCCTGCAGGTAACTAATATGGACAGATGGCTAATTTGGCTTTAAGCCTGACCTCCAGGATGTTCTACTCAGTAATCAAGTTTACTTCTGATAATGATAAAACATAACAAATCTAACAAAACATTTGGTTTTATACCAGCATTTCTGATTCTTCTCATTTATTTTCCATAACATTGACATTTGCATTCAGAAATCTCAAATTCAAAACATTTTCCTTGTTGAAATCAGCTTCTTTTTAGGCTTATAAAATACTCGCGGCGCGCTTTTCTCCAAGTATCTTTGTTGCTCAAAATTATTCCATTAATAATATTTTGAAACTTATCTTCATGGATCACAAGTTCTATATTCTGAGCTGTATTTGTTGTGACCAGTCAACCAAGTCACCTGGTACGATACTGCTCTCTCCTTGCTTCAGTGTAAATATACAGCTGCCCATTTGCTTTCCAATAAGGCCCGTACACAGAAAGCTGAAATATAATTTCCATGCATTTTTGAGATAATAAAGCTATGTGTGCATCAACTGAAGACAAACTGAAAGGGGTTGTAGCTGACTTTAAATATTGGTGGAATTTATTTTTGTGTTATTTCCTTAAATTTATACATGACAGCTAAATGTCCAAACATATTTTAGGAAATTCTTGATTTTTTTTTTTTATTTCTGCCAAAGAGCTAATTAACTAGTTAGTTTAAATTAGTTAAATTATAAAGAAAGTTAACAGCTGGAGAAAATGGGGGAAGAAGGTCTAAGATGTGGTAGCAAAGTTTGGCCTCAATAGTGGACACTTCTGTTTGACTTTAACACTTCAGCACCATAGTGTATTGAGTTTAGTATGAGACAGTTTATAGACAATTGGATGGTTGACAAATTCTTGACAAATTCAAATGCAGATAGCTGCAAAAAGCGTATGCACTACCAGTGACATCCAGCAATAAGAAGGAGCACAGCCCTTTAAGGCCTGTATTCCTGTGGGAAAGTGGTACTTCTTTCCTCAAGACCCTAGGAGTAATAATGGTTCAAAATATCAAAATGACCCAAATCCAAAATGTCTAATTCTTTTGTCAAGGCAGGGAGGAGATACTTGCGATAAGTACACTGAATTTTGCTCTGTTCCTAGCTTTGCCCCATGCCTGTCCAGTAAGTCACTTGTTCTGTGCTTCACCTATTAAATTCAATATTAATATCTTTCTCCTTCAGTGGGGTGCTTTGATAACACATTCACTAAAGCTTGTGATGCAAACAAAAGCTTTTAAGAAAGATCTTCTTTAAAAGCTCCTAGTGAAAGGTCAAAGAAACAAAAAGTAATTTATTTTCATTAAGTGCTCATGGAATTAACAAAATAATTTTCTCATTTCATTTCTTAAAACTTTGTTTCGATCCTAAGAAGAAGTGTGTCCACTGTCTTTCAGAGACTTTCAAGGCCTCATTTTAGCCAGCGGCCATCTGACACAAATATCTGTCTTCCAAAGGAAAAACCAAAGTGGGTTCACTTGGTGCTGACCAAGGGACCAGCAGCAATGCCTATTTCTCCCATACACATCAGTCATGTTAAAGACAGAGGTTATATATTCTGCATACCTGATAGTACATTTTGCCATAGATTAGAGATGCATGATGATTGTCAAGAAGAACAATGCTTTTTAAGCTAAACCAGCCTATTCATATTGAAAGGAATCCAACTGGGAATACTCTGATTTACCATGAGACAAATATTAAAGCACCTAGATGCCTAATCAAAAGCTTACCAAGCTCCCAATCCTGAAATGTCATTCCTTTTTGTAGCAAAACATAGCTCCAGCAATAAAATCAGTAGATCAAACACTAGCGAAATACTCTCATTATTATCTTGGTGAGAACTAAATTAACTTCAATTTCCCAAAAAGGTGAGGCATGGACGAAGAACAACTAAAGCATTTAACACACGGAGAAAGGGACTGTCCTTCCATTTCTCTTAACAGTGAGACAGATGAGAATAGATCACATTTCAGCATTAGTTTACGTCTATCAGTTTTTACATATCTTGAGAGGTTTAACTTTTGCCCTGTTTTATACAATAGGAGTTTTGTTATTAACTTGACTGAGACCAGGATATCTTTTCCAGAATTTCCCAGCCCTGCCTTGCAGGTTCCTGTGTTGGTATTTTAAACTGCTATTCAAGTATTCACAAAACAATGAATATATAATTGGGACATTTATTTTTTCCTGTTTTTAACTGTTGCTTAGCTAATTATGCTCCAGAGACACCATCTGACTTAGCAGCAGCAATGCTGAATAATTCAGAAATAAGGAATATAAAATGTGCAGAAAGGAAAGCTGTCATGAAAATCCCTAGGGGTCTGTTTTAGCTAACAAATCTGACAGCACATCAGTTATCAGCCCTGCCTCTGGCACTGCGATGAGCTACTATTGCTCCAGCTATTGTTATCATCTACTGATTTTCTGAGTCCCAAAAAGAGAGCCTCCAACACAGTACATTCTTCAGACTGAAATACCTAACTTTGAAAAATGGATTAAGGACACCAAAGTTTACTTTTTCCATTACTATCATATCTCTGGAAGGTTGTGTATACTGTTAACATTACTCTTACAGAGACAGAAACCAGACAGAGACAAAAAAAAGGCTCAGAAAGGCAGACTTCTCCAAAGTAAGTATTAACAGACTCTGACCTTATGGCTAACACCAAGTGTATTTAAACAGATAGCAAATATACAAGACACCAGAAGTCTGAAGGTGTATCTTGAATATCAAAAGACTAGTCATCCCTGTCACACTTTCAGCTGGAAAAATTTACTTACTAAAATCTTGCTCACTGGTAATAAATGCTCATCTATGGTTTTCAGAAATTTCAGAATAATTAACTGGTATAATTCTTCCCTTAAAAATGTATTGCTTTTTCCATGCTATTACACATGCAAATCACAATAAGAAAATTAAATCACAAAAAGAAAATTGATGTGTTTACTTGAGCTTTTTAGTAAAACAGCATCTGTGTTTGGTAGCATCTGATGCTACCAAAGAGTTCAGAGTCAAAATAGCTTTTAACTTAGATTCACATGCATTGTCTCCCCCCCAAACAAATTAAATCTACCCCAAAATTTAAACTACTTAAATGTAAATATATTAAATATTAGTTATATCAGGAAGGATCAAATAACTCAGAACACCCCTCCTCCCAACACACAGGACTTATCCAAAGTACTTTTCACTTCTGCCTCTAGCTTTACGAGAACTATTCCCAGTGCCTTGCTACTACTGTCAACGATGTTGTCGCAAATAAGAAAGTAAACAAAAAAGCTATGTTAATTTCAGGCTTCACTAGAAATGGAAGTGAAAAACCATCAACGCTTATTGAACGAAAATGGACTCAAGTATCGGAAAAGCAACATCAAAGTTCTCAGGGATTCTTTCAAATACATCTCATCTTGCTGCTCTCCTGTACATCTTGTGCCCATTACCTCATCAGAACCAGGACTGAACCATTTGAACTTTTGCAAGAATAGCTGTTCCAAATATCTGAGATATGCAGCGTCAGATAGTTCAGGAATGGATGAAACAAATATCAGATAAGCTTTGGAAAGGGCAAATGCAACTTTAAGATCTATTAGTAGAGATCTTTCCAGCAGATATAGATCAATAGCACTGCTGAGGATTGCATGCAGTATGATGCTGCATACAAATCTGGCCTGCTATTTTCAAAAAAGGAGAAGTGAAACTAAACTTAGAGCTGTGCCAGAACAATCAGAGGAATTGTGGATCTGGTATTTTATGAGAAGAGGCTGAAGAGGCCATTGAAGTGAAGACTGAAACAGGACGTGATTTCTCTTTAGCGACAGACCAGGAGTTATCTGACAGATCAAATATTTTTAAACAACCTGGCTGCTTAGGTGTGTTCAATTCATTTCCAGAAAGACCAGCATTTTCAGAGACCTGAGGCATCATCTCTGCTGCTGTCAAGTTGCAGGAAGCCCTCTAGTCCTGCTGGTGTCATGGCTTTAGGGGTTGAACTCCACGTCTTTCTGCGTCAGTTCTGGTCTCGGGGTATTCTGGATTCTCTATTACATCCAGAATGTCACAACAAGCAGAAATTTACAAATTCATTTAATAAAGTTTCATAATTAACTTTCTCTATCTGAGTCAAATGAAACCATTCAAAAATCAGCTATCTTGAGAACTACAGCTATCGTCTCACTGGGTAATTAATATTTCTGCTGGTGCCTATTGTTTACAGATACAGAGCAAAGTGCCTTTCAAGCTTCTTTCAGTTATCTTCCACATTTCTGGAAAATTTCTTTTCCAGCTGGGTAATAGCTGTTTTTCCATTCAGGGCACACTCCTATTTTGTGTTATTTATGAAACTATTTGAAGAAATTGCTCAGGGCAAAAAAAAAAATAATTTAGAAGAAACCTACTTCATTTAGTATCTGAATTCTAGCACTGTTTAACACAAAATTCTGTAGAAAAAGATACTTAATTCTAAGTGGCTCGTATGACTTTTTTGTAGATGCACCTGATGGGGCATCTGATCTAAACTAAGTCTCTGTAAAACTAACAGAGTGTGTGTGGGAGAGTTACTATTACTCAGCCTAAGCATCAGGTTTCTAGTTTCACCATGCACTGTACTGCATTTATTATTTATATGACTACTAGGGAGATTGTGTACTTAATATTCCTCACAATAGTTAAGATTTTACCAATGTATCAGTAGGAAGCTTTCTGAAGCCAGAAACTTGCTAATTAAGCAGAAATTAAGTAGAAATGCCAGTCAAAAGATTTTAAGGTGCAGGTAGAGAGGACATGACAGTAGCTCTCACAGGTGAATCATATCACCATAAAGAATGAGAAAGCAAAATCTTTGCAGAAAATGAAGGTGTAAGAGAACACCCTATGCTGTAATTTTGTGTCTATTTATTCTGTGTTCTCCCATTCTCCCTGGGGAAATGAGGAAGATGTTGTAGTGTCTAAAAGACAACAGAAGCATGACAGATTCCGTCTGAGGCTGAGAGGAGATGATATCCTGACTTGTGAGGAAAAGGAGTAGGGGACAGCTGAGATTCTGAAATATTCTGTAACCATGAAGGGCCAAAGGCTACAGCAAAATAAGTTCCAGGATTGCATTTGCCCTTTTCACAGCTGTTATCACACTGGAGAGTCGTTGTCTATGGTCATCAGATTTTACAAACTGTTACCAATGGATGAAATCTATTCTGAAAGAAATTCTCATTATCAGTCCACTTTGACTTTGAACTTTTTGTTACTAAATTTCCACCTCTTCTCTTTGCTAACCTCTAGACTGCTATTGGGATTTTTGTTGTTGTTGTTTTCCTTTTTTTTTTCTGCTGGATGCCAACACTGATAATCACCCTATGGGTCAGTTGTCTGAGTTCTTTGCTACAACAGATTTTTCTCTTTCTTTTTTTAAAAAATCATTTCTCTAGTGACATCATTCTTGTTATGTTATTAAGCTTTATTGAGTTACATAGGAATAACTTTCTACAGGTCTACTGTGTGCTTGGCTCTTGGATGTGCTCATGCATTCCCACTGAAAGGATCTATAGGTGGGTTTAAATACTTTTTTTTTCTGATTTAAAAATCTTGTCATATTTTCTATAGGAAGACCTAGGCCAATATGCATAGGTCAATGAGTTTGAAGTCAGTGGCTTCATTACATATGTGGCCGAACAACTTTGAACAAACTTCCCCTGAAAATCGTGTCTGTAAATAATTTTAATATCATAAGAAAAGCTTTTACAGGCAAAACACTACTTGTATTTCATTTAAACTAACATTTGAATGGGACTTTGCCCCATCAGCCAGTAGGTGGAGATGTAAGTCCAGTAATTACTGCAGAAAACAGCTACTTGGCAGTCCTTGATACAATTGAAGGTTTGTATAATACAATTTAACCGAGGTTAGATTTCTTAATAAGCATTAGATGAGACAGATGAAATCTGTCTGCAGTTAAGGCCCATCTATCAGCCTTCCTCTCCACGGACATTCTTACAGCCTGTGGTCAGCTGTGCCTGCGGAGCTTAGGAGACTTTCATATTCAACAAGCTATTAATGAAAGTAAAAAGGCAAAAAGTTAAATAGGTGATCAAAAGACATATTTTCTAACACCTGACCACGTATTGTCAAGTATTTTAAAATAGTTTCATCAGTATTCTGTTATATACCACATTAAAAAAAAGAAAAGCAGCATAAAAAAATGTATAGTCTTGGGCATCCCAATACACACATTTTGACAAGTTTTGAGTCCTTTCATGCCTACAGAAATCATGAGCATGTTATTGCCTTCCAGTGGATATATGAATGTTCTTAAAGTATTACCATTTCCATTGAGAGAGTCACAATACTCTGTTTTGGTATTAAAAATTTATGAATCCATTAAATGATCATTATAGGAACTCATATTGGAAATTGGTTGCAATAACAATAATATCTTGTGATTTACGAAAAACATAATCATGTCTCTTAACATCACTGCTATAGAATAATAATATCCCTATTTAGCAGTAATAGAAATGCAAACAATTACAGTAATATAAGATAAAGGCTAAAAATTAAGGCAATATAGTTGGACATTTATAATAATTTCTTTGTTTTGGTTATGCTGCTTGATTTAAGGTCAAATGAGAACAGCCCTGAAATAACAGGGCCCATATGATTTAGCTATATCAACTAATTATATATATTGTAACTACAACTAACAAAGGACTATTCTTCCCTGAATGCCCTTTGAACAAGTCAGGAACAAACAAAGATTGTGCTTTGAACAGCTTTGCTGTTTAAACTGTCATTCTGTCAAAAAGAATCACTACAAAATGGGCTAGGCATTAAAACCTACTGCAAAGCAGCGAGCTGGGGACTTGAAACATTTCCTGTGGGCTGAGAACTTGGGAAGTTTGCGCTCCTTCACTGCCTTCTGGGAGTCTCTTTGAAACCACTACCCTGAGGTCCCCAGACAGTGGTCTGAAAATACTGCTCCAAACTACTTTCTTCCCCGCTGTTCACCTTCTCCTCGGGTACTCTGAAAGGTCCTTTGCACGTTCGCAATGTTTTGAAAAGGAAAAATGTTGTTACTGTTCTCCCACTGTGCTCCTGGCTTATCACCATCTCTTCCACTCCTAGTTCACTGCATGTCCACAGGTCATTTGCACTCATGGGAAAACAGAGTGGTTATTTGCCGTAGCACGAAAATGCCAGGGAAGTTCTGCAGAATCAGCTAAACTTTCTGCTGGAGAACCAGGAGAGCAGAGGGAGCAGGGTCTCCTCTCTCCTTGCAGGCACCTCCTTCTCTGTAGGGGGCAAATGGACTGGTGTAATTTAATGCCTACAGTGCCTCTCCAGCACTGAAAATAACACTGACACACCAACTTAACAACAGAAGACATCAGAGCGTTGATTTTCCAAATAATTCACTTGAAGAGATAGCTATATGCTGTTTCCCCACAAAGGAAATAGGTATTTTTAGAAATGAGCAAAGCTGATATATGAATCTTGTTCCCTAATAAAGGACACTGTGTTGGCAGTTTATGGAACAACAAATGTCAACTGTTCTGAGCCTCATTTGTTCCTGGTCTCTCAAAAGATATGCACAGCATTTTATAAATAAACTAACACAGAAAAATTTGGAGTGTTTATAATAATTTTCACCTCACAGGTTGCTGGAGGCATTTGCCTTTGCCTCTTGACAAAATTTGTCTTCCAGCTAGAATAAGGATATTTTGGTTACTTACTTGAAAAGAAAACAGATGCTAGGGGGTCTGGGGATAATTCAGAATGTGATCTTGCATGTCTTATTTCTAAGGTCCTCATCATATCAATACCTATACTGAACTCTCCTAATATTTTAAACAAAATTTGTATTCACTCTTTTTTTCTCACTCAAGTGTCAGATAAAAGATCTGATTCACAGATAACTGCCAGGGTTAACAACTACAGAAATATGGAAGAGACACAATGACTGTCAGAGAGATGCAAAAACTGCTGATAGCCATTACTAAAAAGCAATCACCTGTAACTCAACATCAAAATGGAAATTGTCTTGAGAGAGTATCTGCAAACATTGTCCTACGTCTGATTCAGTTCAGCGTTGCATTAAAAACCTGCATGAGGCAATTCAGCAACCCTACTCCATGGAGCTTTAAATAGGCTTTGTGCATAACTGTTGCAGTTTGGAATATGTGCCCATGAGGTCCTAGGTCTGGAAAGGGACCTGAAGAGCCAGCTGCCATTGTGCTGTAAATCTGATGGCATCTAGAGCATGTGGAGGAAGTCTTGTGTACCATTTTATAAAGGTTTGCTCAGCAGGAAGCAAGGCTTCCAAATCTAACAAATTTTCTAGGGCCACAGAAGTGGTACATGCTGCATTTTTGGCTGAGAAAATGGAGGAACCACTGGATGTATTGTTGGAAAGCCAGAGACTTCGCATATCTTGATTTCTGGCACGGACCAGACATTCTTACAATCAGGATTTAGAACAGTTTGCCATTTGCATGAACCTCAAATAGAGCTCAAATAACATTGCAATAGGCTGTAAAAATTGGAGGGTTAATCAGAATTTAAAAATTTTAGCGAATTGGAGAAGTGAAGTAAACAAAGGCAAAAAAGATAAAATTCAAAATGTTCAGTTACAAAGTATCACATTCATCTAGGGATAATGAAGACAGATCACCTTTTTGGACATGGCACTTCAAATAGATATGAAGACAAATGCCTTGTCTTCAAACATGTAAAATCTGAATTACAGGAGGAGGATGATGAACACTTGGCTAGATAAATCTGAATTACAAGAGGAGGATGATGAACACTTGGCTAGATACCAGTTCTACAGGAAATGATGTGGAGGTTACACCACAGCACAAGCCTGGCATGAATCAACAACGTCAAGGAAATACAAACAGGAACATAGCCTCTGAGACAGGAGAAGCAGCCCGCCTGTTCTACTAGGCATTGCTGAGGCTTTGGCTGGTGCAGTATCTGCTCTCAGTATGGAAAAGATCCAGAGGAGAGCAAAGATAATAATCAGAGATCTAGAAAACATGACTTATTAAGAGAGGCTGAAAAATATAAGATAACTTACTTGAAAATGAACAATGAACTGATCTGACATGAGTCCTCAAGTACTTAAAAGTTCTTCTCCCAGTGTAGAGTGTACATGACAAAACGTAAAGCGGTTAAAGCCAAGGCAAGAAAGTTTCTGATTAGATATTATAAGAATAGTACTGAAACACTAGCTACTTATAAATTTCTTCCCAGCTCCTTCTTTTCATGCTTCTAGCACACACTGCATTGGCAGCTTGATTTCTTCAGAGTAGAAGCCAGAAAAATCTCTTCACCTCAGGGCTAAGGGGGTCCTATGCCAAGATAGCTGGACAGTCACAAATATTCTATGTAGGCAAAAAATTAGGAGGTATATATTGGCAGTGAAAATGCTTCTATGCCATGCTTAGTTGATTGCTGCCTCTGAAAAAAGAACCATGGGCACTGGAGGGGAAAGGAAGAAAAGCACTGTGATACTGTGGGGTATCTAGCAGACCTTGTAGAGGAAGGGGGAAATGAGACACACATATACCCCCCCAACCCCAACTGCTCATACTGGACAGATGCTAAAGAGTATTAGTACACTTGAGCCAACGAGCATGTATGGAACTTGCATCAATGTACAGATTTGGAAGCTGTTTGTCACACTGAGGGGTCTGACAAAATTAGTCATTGGTTTTAGTCTTTGTTCTCTCTTTTATTGGAAGCAACAGTAGCACAGATATGGGCTTTAGAAAGCAATAGGTCATTCTTTAAAAAAAACCACAACAGCAACCAAACAGAAATGGAAGTGGATGCAGATGTCAATCCCTACTTTATGCTGGTATACACTACAAAATGTAAGAGAAGGGTGTTGGTTTTCTGTTTCTTAACACCATAGGTATCACCAAATTCTGCATCAAAGTTCTAGAGAAAATGGCTTCAAAATAGAAAATTAAAAATAGAGATGATTATTTTAAAAGTGTGATTTCTTTTTCTTCACGGAAAATTGTTCAGACATGATTTTATAATTTTGAAAGCCAAGTCATCTGTACAATAGCATGTTGATAGCATTAAATAGCTCACCTGTAATCACTGAGCAGCATATCTCTGTCTTCTTCTTGGCCACCACCCCAGTCTTTTTTATATAAAGAAATATTAAATTCATGTCCAGAAACTACTTAGTTTTCTAATTACTGGTAGTTTTGGTGACCCACTCTACGAATCTGCCCCAGCATATGGGCATATAGACTATCAAGCTCTAAAGTTAATACTTGTGTGAAGTAGCAGGCTAACAGCTCTAGAAACATTACATTCAAGATGTTTATGTTTTTATGCTAACCATGAAGCTCGAAATGTGAAAGAAAATTGGAAATACAAGTTTCTGCAGAAGCAGAAAAAGCATAGCTACTTCGGCACTGCAGCATCAAGGCATTACAAACAAAATCTGTTCCCTTTTGTCTTGGGAGGCATGAGCCACTAGCAACATTTAAGTGAAAAGTTGTGTATCAAACCTGAATCTACCCAATTCAACTAGTATGTAGGACTCAACTAATTGCTAGAGTTATTCTTGTGAGGTTATAAAAATTGTACCAGCAGCAGCTTTTTATCTTTGATGGTTTTGTTTGTTTTTTTTTTTTTTTTTTTATTCCGACAGGTTACACTCTCTGTAGAGTTATTATCTCTTCTGACCTGGCTTTCAGGGAAAATGTACTGGTTGTACAGAACCTCTACACTGAAATCCAACCAAAGGCAGAAGAAAATGATTGAATATTCATATCTTCACTCATAAATGGTATGTTAGTGTCAGCATTTTTCACTGAAAAAATTCAGAGATTTTCATAGTGCCACAGGTGGACGGCAGTTTGTAAAAGCTATTGTTATCTCCACTAACAGTCTTCTACAGACCATAGCTTGTCAAAACAATAAATCAAGACCTTAAATTACAGAAACTCACACTGGTTGGAGATTGCTTCTCTGCAGAATAATGCCTTTGCATCAAACATTCCTGTAGCACAGTTCAAAACAGTAGATTATACTCAGGCTTTAAATAAATAGACAAATGTTTCTGGTTGTGAGAGGTTTTATGAATATGTTTATAGGCAGAAATCAGCCATAAACGACACAGACTATAAAGCACTGGGAGCTATAGAACAGAAATCATTGTCCAAAGCACTTTCTAAACTTCAGAAAATGATCATAAAATTGTAAAAGTACTTGTCAGATTTGAAATGCAGCCTTAGCAAAGACTTTCTTTGCACCAACATGTTGTTAAAAGTATATATAAATACCGAAAGTAAGGAGCTGCAGAAAAAGAAAGTCTGTCTGAGAGCATGTCATATTCAAATAAAAGCATGCTGACAACAGCTTGCATATTAATAATAATATGATTTTGCATATGTAAATCAACAGAAAGGACCAGGTAATCTTCCAATTGAACACACAACTGGCTACATTAAGGTCATATGTTATATCCAAGGTTGAGAGTCTGTGATGCAAAGGAAGACAAAATCTGATCACCTAATTTCATCCCTTGAGTACGTCCAAAATTTTACCGAAAATTGCATCCATAAACCATAAATAGCCCCAGACCTCAATCTTATAACCTTTGCCAGACTCATATCCAAAGTAGCCTTGCTATGGTGGGGTGATTCTATTCTTATTTTATAAATGGGAAACTGAGTACAAGAACCAAAATGTCTCGCCAGAGGTTACAAAGTTGCTTGTACTTCCTCGGCTAGCCCAGTATTTGCCAAACTATTGTTCTGGTCCTTTGCTAGAATTACATGATTCTCCAGCTTCATCGCCCTTCAGGGAGGTCTGGAAATGACAGCTCTACATCAGAAGCTAAACAGGCTGTCATAGAAAGGAACCCTCGGAGAGCAAGGAGTGGTCATATACCAAAAAACTACTAACTTTCCCAGATAGGTGCTAGAAGTCTTGGCATCCAGTAAGCAGCACAACACTTCTCTCATCGGTTAGGTTTTCCATCTTGAGTTGCAATTTGATAGCAATGCTGTTAGGTCTCACACACACCTTTCCCTCCCTCCTGTATCATGAAGTTACACCACCATAAAACTGCTCCGAGGAGCTGCGCAGCCCTTTCCTACCCTAACCGATCTGTGCTATATTAATCCTCTTGATTAGTTTGTGGTTTTTCCAAATATTTTTTTGAGTTGAATTGTAGATGTTTTCTTGTCTGGTTAAAAATATGTTGCTGCTGGCATGAATGGACACTGATGCCCATTTTCAGATCGGGCATGTGATAACATGAATTGATGTAATGTAAGCGCTGCCAGGAAATAAAGAGCAGTCATCCCCAGCAGGCTTGAGCATATCAAACCTCTGCTTTAAACTTCCACAGAGCTTTTAGCCCAGGCAGGCTATTAAATCATATAAACTGACATGCTGTATATCACAGTCCATTATAGTAACAAGGTTACCCTATTACTTTAAGTGGCAATCGCTTGGGTTAGGCAAACTCCTCCAGAGACTAGAGTGCTTGGACCACAGAAAAAAACAGCCACACAAGAGCATGCTCTTATGTCCCAAACCCATATAACCCATAAGGGCATGCTCCCAAACATCTGCCATGACAGAGAAACAAACCAGCGAGAGATAATAAGCCTAGGTGATCCTTGCCACAAATGAGATAAACATTTCTGGTCCTCCCTACTTATAGACTAGTGGAAAATTTCCCAAGTAATCTCAAATTCTGCTGAATGATCATTGACCCCGGGATCAAGACAGGGAGCATCATCATGACATGATGATGATTTCACAATTGTCTGACAATTTTCCACAATACATCAGAACACCAATTTGCTCCATGCTGTTTACACAACCCTGAATGCATCAGCGGAAAATAGCACGAAGCCCCCTTCAGAATATATTGGGGTAGTTGTACATGAATCACAAGAGAAAAATCACTACATCCAACTGTGATGAGCTGCAAGTGTGACAGATCAGTTGAATGCAATATAAAACTTCTGTTGTTTCCGTGGCACATGAAAAAGGAAAATCAACAAGAAGTTCACAGATTTAGTCTCTGGATGGGAAGGCAACATTATGAGGGGTGAAGTCCAATTTCCATGCCTCTAAGGACTCAATGTATCCTGAAAAACAGCAACACAGATCTTTCAGAAAAATAGCTAACCTTAAAGGCTATCCATTTATGGAACAGTTGTTAAACCTTCCTAAACACTACAATGAGCATAGAGCAATATCCAATAATTCACATAGGAGCTTTGATTGAAAATACATTTTATATGGCTATAGTTTGTTTCAGTGAAACCTATGGGAAACTTGGTGTGCCCAGTGACAAACTACATGTGAACCAAAATGATAAATTTTGTAGATGAATGCAGCCTGATCCAAATGCAGTTACAAATTTGTCATGTGTCTCCCAGGTTGGTGCTGGTACATTGTCTGTACCTGAATTTGACACTGGGCAGGCTGGAAGCTTCTGAGAGTGTTATACAGTCCTAAAGTCATAAACATCAAGCCAAATCTTGGTGTAAAACTACTCGTCGTGAACAACTGCAGAAGGCCTGAGAATGGTTGTGGGTGTACATCAGGAAAAGCTGAGATCTGGAATGAAGCTCCAAGTTCTGTCACAGCGAAGAGTAGAGATGCTGGCTGAGTGGCACTGCAGGTGTATGAACAATAAAACATGCCCACGCTCACACCGCAGATGGATGAGAATGTCGAGATTCTTCACAAGAGGGATTCTGAACTGAAAGACTGCGTCCAGATAGACACTGTCCAACAGGAGAGTGCCTGTCAAACACTGACCATAGTGGAGTACAGTTAAAAAAAAAAATAAATAAAAAAAGTGGGGAAAAATTAATTCCAGAAACACTAGCTCAGCTGGCATTGGAGCTCAGTAAGCTCTGTGCTACTGTCACACCAAAAGCCTACCTGACAACACTTCAGTGTGTCGTGTCAACAGCACACACTCTGCTGATGTCTGCTGCAGCAGTATTTTGATCATGTGCAGGTGGAAAGCAAACGTATCATTCAGATAATACAATGACTGCTCTTAGGTCTTCTGTAGTTTGATCTGGTTTTATGTACATTATTTCTTAGGCTGATGCAACCTTTTCTGCTTAACCCACATACTGAGTTGGCATTTTAAGTGACGGGAAAAACTCATCAGCACAATTTTTGGATCACGTACCCATTATTTGCTGGTGTTTTACTAAAAACGCTGGCGATTTTCCAGTTCATTAAGGGTCAGCTCAGATCTGATGCTGCTGGCAAGAAATAAAGCTATTAGGATACCAATAGTAAAATATTTAACCTAAATAAAAAAAAAAATCCCTACTGCTTACAAAATGGTAACATAATAATTGTGGTGCTGGCTGAAGCCATTTCTAGTTTTAGTGTATATGCACCTAAAGGAAAACTGGTCTGTCTCTTTAATTCTGTAGAAGCTGTCTTGCTCAGTTAAGTTACTGATATCTAAAATGGTTTGTAACGTTTACCGTACTTGTTGTAAGCAAGGTATTAAAAGTTTGAGGTGTCAACAGAGAAGGCCCTGTGAGAAAAGCAGTACTAACTTTCAATTAGAAAATAATTCCTCCCCTAAGCAAAATTCATACTGATTATTTAAAACACTTCTATACCCTCACCATTCTAGGCAGAGGGTACTTTTGAGCAACGATATTGTCCTAGCTCAGCCAGCCTTCCATCCTGCTGCCATGTGGGGGGACGGACATGGTGGTTCCATGCGCAACGCTGCTTTTCCACCTGCACCGCTCTGATGCGGATCCTGTGATGGGGAAAACAAAGACTCTCACTGACTTGTGTAAGAACCGGGAAGCCTTTCCACCTTTCTGGGGAGATGACTACTCAGATTACAAGATATTTATAGGTTGCATCGTCCTATATGTTGTTCCTTGCAAAGCCATTTATCTCCGTGTCTTACGAATGCAGGCAGGGCAAGGTGGGTATCAACTGCTGCCATGCTGATTGTAATAACAGCTCACACAAAACCGCCACATCTGTTCTGTACTGCATAAAGCCTCGTCTGTTCTAGAAAGTTTCCTACGAGTACCTCCTCTTCAGGCCTCTCTTGTCTTTGAGAGACGCATACTACAAGCTGCAAGCGTGTGAAATGGCTGATAAGCAACACTGTAGCTACACTGGCAACATATAAGTTTTACTTATACACCAACTTTGAATGCTGAACCAAATTATACGATGTGCTAGGTGACCTTCAGTAAGCAGCAAGAAATTACGACTGCTCAGAGGACCAGGAAGACTTGTGGAAGAGCAATGGAGGCTCTGGCAACTCCAGAGTGTTATGTGATTGCACTAGCTGCATCTGTGTTGTGGAGTGGTCACACTGGCAGCTGATGGAAAGTACTTCATCAGCACTTATACCAATGCAAGATGAAGACTGATGGGCCTAGATGGAGATAAGTAAAAAGGAACAAGTAGAATAATGAAAATAAACCCACTGAATGCCACAATTACCTACTTCTCCCTGTACAGAGCTGGTCATTCCCTGGATATAAGGGTCAATTTCTGCATGAATCAGATCCATCAGTTCAAAAGAGTGCAGAGTCTGGGACACAGACGCAGGTTTTCTGTTGCTATTGTTTCCAGGTTTCGGGGAGGGGAAAATGCTGAGTTTTTAAACTGCCAAAACCTGCAGCGTGGAGTTTCAGGCAGGCTACTGACAGAATCAGAGCCAGTCCTGCTGCCAGCCCTGCTGGGATGCATGTTGTGTGAGAGACCTGGAGACTTTGCCACATTGAACCACGTCTGTCTGTCTGTCCTCCCTCTGCTGATGCAGATTAATCCCAGCTGATCCTTACATGAGAATAATTAAAGGCAAAGAAAAGAAAGAAGGATCTACCTTTGTGAAGAGTAGAAGATAATTCCTGCGAATGAGCTGATCTATACAATGCTGGGATTGGAGGCTGGCTTATCAAAAATTATCTACAAATCAGCTTGACACTGTTCAGGTTTGACAGCCCTGTGTTTAAGTTACAGCAATACACATACAGTAGCAATATCACCAGTCATAAACAAAGCATCTGCTGGCAGAATGCAGACTCAGCTATTGATGCACGTATTGTATCAATCTCCAGCAAAGAAAACATTAAACTAAAGTCTGTTCAGGAAGTGCTCTGTGGAATAAACAGAATAACTGCAGTCACATTCACTCCTTGTCCAATGCCAATACTTTCTCTTAACTAAAAGTATGTGCCTGTTTCTTTTATGCACAACCATTGAGCCAGGAAAGATTGGGAAGATTTGCGTTTCCAGGCACAGCTTGTGAATTCTGCAACTTGTTGCCCTGATCTTTTTCCTAGTTTTGAGGTTTTATAAAACCTGTATAGAAGCTGTTTGCTTTTACTAGCTTTCATTAGTACAAAGTGGCCTACATGGAAATTTCTGGGCTTGGATTCCTCTGCTACCATTACCTTCTTTGCTTGTTCTGATTCATGTTCCCACTCTCTCCTTTATCGCTACTTACTCAAAGGGGTCGCTGGGATCAGCTCTCTGGAGCTCTGGAGGAATCGGTATTCTTTTGTAGTACATTTCCCAGTCAAAAGCTCCTCGCATGGCATCCCCCGCCTGTGCCTCGTAGCCAAAGTGATTGTGGTCAATGACATCGATCATAGGACACACGATGGTTTTGTGGTTTAGTGCAATCTGGTCTGAAAAATGAAAGTAGAAAATAGGAAACGGCATGTCTAGTCAAGCCATCTATCATATTACTGCAAAGCGAATCCCACAGGTTTTCTGATGTTTGAAGATTGCTTGCTTTGTTCCCTATGGCCCCCAAATCATTTCAGTTTTCAAATCTGTATCAAACCTTTATCTGAAGTGGACTTAATGCAGTTGGGCAATGATTAGAAGCATTTACAGTTCTTTAAAGGGAGGCATATCCCTGTGAGACCCACAGGAGTCCAGTCATCTATATCTCTGTCACTTTGCTACTCTGAGCTGTCCCTAATCTGTCAGCTACGGAACAAGCCAGCAAGCAAAATGTAAAAATAACTCCTTCAGCTGTGGGGAGTGTGTATGGCAAGCTCCTGCAAGAGAGATTTGTGTTCCCAAATGTGAATCTCAGCCCTTGCAACCATTCAGCTGCTGTTCCTGTGGCTCTAGTGTGCATCAGCTTTGAGATCAAATGCTACAAATTAAAGGCAAACTCCAACACGAGGAACAAAACAGGGCTTGGGTCCTCTTTTGTACCTATCTTTGAGATATAAAGAAGGCCCCACAGTATTATTCTTACTCACCTGTTTTCCAAAGAAAGGAGTTGCTTTTTTTTTTTTTTTTTTTTTTTTTTAAATTAGGACTGTGAGGCTAAACCAAATTCCTATCTCTAGTTTGAGAGCAGGGTGGGCCTGAGTCTTCTCTGGTGAATCCTATTGCTTAATCCCATAGAGCTCCTCAGAAAAGAAAGAAATGCAGATATTCCAGCTGCAAGAGTTAGGCAGAAGAATAATGGTTTGAAATGAGGAAGTAGAGGGGAAAATTTGTAGCTGCGTTGGCATGAAAGGACAGTAGAAAAACTATCTATGAACCCTTGAAAAAACAAAATCTCAAAATTCCAAGTATAATAAAGCTTTTTCTCCAAATGGTAGCCTAGATTATTTACAAAATGTACATTGTAGGACCTATGAGGAAAACTTGTTTTTTGTTTTTAAGGATTAGATTTCACTGGTACTTGATAATACCCTAAAAAACCCAGAGGGCTAAGTGTGGAATGAACACATGGATAGGAAGGCAGGTAATAGTGGTGTAATGATTAATAATACAGATTCTGCTTCCTTGCTTCTGAAGGATTGAAATTAAGAAAAGAGATTATGTTAGCAAAGCATCTGTAGTTTTCATATTTATTCTCAGTTCTTGTTTACAGACTGTCCAAATAGGGAACAATGCTGACTGCTAGTAAGAAATTACTGTGCCTGGAAGTTCAGCAGGTTTTTACATCCTTATCCTTTAATAGTGAAATAAATTTAAAGCACAGGCTCTCACAAAATTCTAGGAAACTCATCTCAGACATAATGGCTGCATTACTGTTGCTATTGCCAAATATAATTATGTTCACTGGTATACTGTGTAGTGTTATCTGTAATCATTATGTAAAGTCATTTTTACATAATCTCTTTCCTGTGATGGTGCTGCTAATAGTTATAGGGCTTATAATAATCTGTCTCTGATCCCCCCCTTCTAAATTCATTGGAGGAGAGAAACTAAATGGGATTGATTTGGCTGGAGCAGGCCAAAGGTAGACTCATAATACATTAGCATCCTTCTCTTGATCTTTAAAAGCCGCTGCCTTTAAATAGACTGAAGGATTGGAAATCTCCAAGTCGCATGCAGAGATAGCCAGGGAGAAAATTATTTGAGCAATGCTCAAACTCAATCCCAGTCTTCCTTCCTACAACTCTGCAAGATTTTTGCATATAAGATGACGCTTACCTGCCTGTTCTTGTATCTGCAGAACTTACTTCTCAGCCCCAAAAATGTTTCAGAGATGAGGAACCACAGGAAGATCTTGACTTTTGAAGAAACCAAGGTGTTTGTAGTTGTGCACACCAAAAGGCAGAGTAATCAAACTTGCAGCCTCAATGTTTCTTTCAGTATGCCTAAAATAATGAATTTTGCATACATACTTCTTAGGCTCAGACGTAGGCCCAATACGAATTTAGGAGATAGAAAAAAGGGCTGTAGGGGTAGCTTACATTTCACAAGAGTATCATAGCTGTACAGATGTGAACATGCTGCTGCCTTTGCCAGCCACTGCTCTTTATCCCACCTGCTCCTAACACAAGAGTCTGAAAGTCACAGCTGAAATGCTTTACAGCATCTTTTGTATTGCCTTTACTCATCATCCTCTCATAAATTCCTACTGGTCTGAAAATGTCCATGCATTATTTCAATGCACATATGCTGCAGATAAAGGGAAGAATGGACAGATAAGCATCATCATACATGTAAAAATCTTGCAGATTTGAGGGAAAGCATGGGACCAAGAGAGAACATTGCTCAGAGCTTTCTCCCTAGCAATTTTAAGCAATATATACACACATATTTGAATTCAGCACTTTTACTATTAAGCAGGGTGTGCACATGTGACAATAAGCAGAAGTTTTCAATATTGGATAAGTCACTATCTCAAAAATGTAGGTTTTATCTTTATGAGAAAGATGCACCCTTTAATTTCAAATGCTCATTTCAAAATGGCCTGGTTAAAGTACAACACCACGTTGCAAATAGTCTTATCTTCCTACTTAAATATGTGATTACAGATGGTGACAACTTTTGAGTGGCTCAGCAAATTATCTCTTGTTATCTGAGTTGTCATAAGTATTTGTGCTCGCAGTCTCCCCACTGGCAAGTAATGCATCATATAAATGTTGTGGAGATGGACAGCTATAGCTAGCAGGTATCTTGAGAACTTGCTAAGCATGATCTATTCATGGTATAGTTTTAAGTCTTCGTCAGGAAAAAACATCTGTTTTGACAAACCTAGTTCTGGTAGCCTATGGCACTACTGATCTATTGTCCATCTGCCCTCTTACTGCTCCCACAGCAACATCCGCAGAAGGAAAGATGTGCCTGCATCTTTCAGCTGGCTTGCCGCTCAGTTTCTTACCTGCAATAACTGCCACTTCACACTACACTAGACTCTCAACTACAGCAGCTGGAGCCCAAGTCACATCTTTCCTTCTGCTGACTTTATACTACTGAGGAGTGATAACAAACAGCTGTGTTTGCCAACATCTTTACATGACTACAGCTGCCTGCTCAGTGAACATCAGGCAAAACTCTCTGAGATCTGAGAGTGGCTTATCTCAGTTTAGAAACCCATTTAAGCTACAGAAATAAACTAAATAAAGCTTAAAGGAAATTTAAAAAAGCTATTTTGCACCTGTTTTTAAGAAAACAAAACAAAGGACTGTAATTGAAAACAACTGTGGCTCAACTCCACAGAGCTATTTAGATACCTAACAAGTACTGAAATAACTCAGTCTTCCTTTGGTCTAAAAAGTGATAGCCAATTCTGAAAATATAAGTTAGATGCCTAAATAACTTTGAGAACCATCTTTAAGTGATTGCTCTTGGTTCCTCCCCAACTTGCAAGGTCTAATTTTGAAAAAAAAAAAAAAAAAAGGTTTGGAACAGTGGAAACCACTGCCCCTCTCAGCAAAGACTAGCAGTCTTCACTTCAGAGCAGGACTGAACTGGGCTCTTATTGAGGACTTTTCACTACACATGGCATATACAATCAGAGCTAAAATAGGGCAGCTTCAAAGCAATAAATACCCAATATATCTTCTGTTTTGGTTTCCTTGAATGACATTCAGTCAAATGTAGTGTTGAGCGAATCACAAGATAGATCTTTAGATAAATACTTGCAAAAATATAATAACTTCACTATTATTAGTAGCTAGGTGTCATCTGATTTCAGTATAGCAAATATTTGCCACCTAATGGTTATGAGAAAGTTCTCTCAACCCTTTTGGAAAACAGGGCATCCTTAAATACACCAGCTGTGTATTCATTATCTATTTGTCCTTCTTCATGTAATGCTCTACTTTTTATTTCAAAATAAAGCCTATTGATCCTGGGCTCCAGTGTTCCTCAAGATAAATTTCTAGATCCTCTGGCTGGTTAGCTAAAGGTATTTCTACTACATGTGGAACAAGAAAGATCTCACTCCGCTTGAGAACTAAGAACTGGGACTTCATCCCTGATGAAACTTCTCTCATCTTTCCAGTTTTCTGGCTTGAGGCTGAGGGTTGCGATCATCAGTTCAATACCCAACTGCAACCTAACTGCAATTATGAATGCTTAGTGACCATTCTATTTATTTTTCAGTTTTTATAGGGTGAAACCCAGCTAGATGTACATTCATTTCAGACAAGAAAGCAAGAAAAGGAACTGGTTTTGCAACTTGCAGTTTTCCTATGTCTAAGATAGCAAAATAGAAGGGTTAAGTCTCATCTACGGTAACTTAGCAAAAGATTTCAGAGGACAAGAGTGAGAATCTTCCTGAGATTTTTTCATTAGTGGCAATGTATTATGCATTGTGGGGCAAAATCAGAAAGCAGAAGAAAGGTGGCTGTGGAACACGCCAGAGTGTTTCATAGCTACTTGTCAGGGCTGCTTGTGGAAGGCTTGTTGAAACTTGTATTTCCCTCTGCTCCTTTATGCCATTTGGGCTTTACATGAAGACATGGAGGTTATTTTTAAAAATGCTGATGTAATTAGCAGCAAAGTGGTAACAAGGGGATAGACTGTATGTGGAATTTGATATGGAAGCTAGAAAGGATGTAAATTTGGAATTTTGTACATTATCTTGTTACTGATCTAAAGAAAAACTAGTTACTAGTATTTTTTTTTGGTCTCAAGCGATAGTTCATTAGCAGAACAGCATCTCTTCTTGGCTGCAAATGCTTTATCAGCTTGTTGTGTGGCCAAACCAGTTCTAGCAACAAAATTCAAGAAACAATAACCATTAATTGGTGAAACCCTACCCTGCCATGTACTTATAACATACTCTTTTAATTAATACAAATTTCTTCAATAGTAAACTCAGAAATTTTCTTTGGTTTTGCTAGCAAAAAAGCACTCACTTTCCAAAGCACATACACTTTGCATGTAGTCTGGTAGAAAAGGGGACATTTGTAGAAAAGGGGACATTGTTTCCTGAAGTGAAATCCTAGACTACAACAATTGATTCTTTCCATTCCTTTGACTAATGGAGCTTTGCCAGCTGCAGCTGGAATCCAGCAAAGCAGTCAATAGCAAATCATTCTTTCTGAGCTTCCTATTGTGAATGCAGTTGTTATTGGATTTAACTCTGAGGTCTTGGATATGTTTACAGCAAAAGCTGTTTTAATGGAATGTGAAGGACTAGGAAGGAGTACAATACCTGCATAACAAAAGTTTTCACATAGATAGTAAGGGCATAGCATAATACTAGATTTAGCAGTGTGTTTAGTGGTAGTAATAATAAAATAAATCATAACTCTAATAGGCCAAAGTGATACTTCAAAGTTTTACCAGTTCTTTAGTCACAAGAACCATAAAATGGAGCTGCTTGCATTTATCTGAGTTCTCTTCATACTGACTCTTCAGATACTGAAGCACAGCTCCAAACACTTCTATACAGTGTATGTCCTGCTTATTGGGGACATGGCTTTGATTGCTTAAGCTATGCTGTATGCTCTAATTTTAATGGCTGATGAACACTTAGACACTTACTAAGCAAGGGAGGCAGCCAATTCACGTTGACTTCGCAATGGGAATCCAGAAATGTCAAGACTTCTCCTCTAGCCAGCGAGGCTCCTAGCAGTCTGGTCCGAATGAGCCCTTCTCGTTTCTTGGTACGTACAATCCTCACTTTGGCAAAACGGACCATGTATTCCTCCAGCTTCTCTTTTAAATGTTCTAGAAAGAAGGGCAAAAAAAGCGTCAGTGGTGCCAGGCCTGGAGGAGCCAACAGAAGGACAGGTTGGCATACAACCTGCAAGCAGCTTATCTACTTCCATCTCTTGTCACTTCAAGTCCTCCAAAATCTGCCACAAATCCTCTCTGAGATGGTTCCGAAAGTGCAAATGTTCTCTGTTTTATCACACAGAGGAAGACACTAACACTCTGGACCTTTTACTGCAGTTGCTACTGGCAACCTGCCATCCACGAGATAATCATGGCCAAAACAACTGCAGGATATTCATCCATCCTCTGGTTCCTGCAGCCCAAGGCCAGATAAACATTCTGGCATGCCGTTTCATAAACAGTGTCCTTTCCAAGTGGGTTTCGTATATCAACTAATTATGAAGAACTATGTGTGGAAAGCAATTTTTAAAAAGTAAGCATTAAACTAGCATGATTAGATTGTTTTTGTAATGGGAAGGGAAACAGACATGAAGGAAGATCTTAATAGTTGGATACTGGCGTGAAGCAAACGGACAGCTGACTTCCTAATAAAATTAAGCTGCAAATGTAGAGCAGTTGATAGATTCTCTTGTCTGCATAACCTGGCTGTTTGTATCACAAAACAGCAACTTTGGGAACTTTTTTTCTTCTGACTAGAAACACACACTAAGAATCATAAAAAAACCCCCAACAACAAAAAGCACCCTACAGTTTTGCCTCTTCCTGAATGCATCTACAATAGAAATACTGATCTTTTGTCTTTGATATAACACCTCAGCTTGTCAGACTCATTACTTTGGAAATACCTGATAATTTCATTTAGCAGGGAAAGAGGGAGAGAAAAGCTTAGTCTCCAATGATTAAAAGTGGTGATAAGCCACATTTAGTGATGCTAAGGGTTGCAAGCTAAGTCTCACTGAAACGGGGTTGCCAGATTATGACTTCTTCTTATATTGGCTACTAATTCTTTGGACTTGTGTGGTCAGTACAGGCCTCGATCCAGACCTTGCCTCGTTAGAGATTGCAAGAAGCTTGCTATGGACTACCTGAAAGGACTATCAGTTAGCAGTACCTGCGAGCATATAAGGCTAACACATAGACTCAAGGCAATAAGCAAACAAGTCACAGTGCAGAGAGTACAGAATCTTGTGTTAAAATAAAATCAAGCCCCACTGAAGCAGCGCTTCCTGCACATGCTCCTTCTTGTCTCTACTCCTTTCCTTCCTAGCTGACCAACACACAAGACTTTCCAAATCTACCTGCAGATTAGGAAGGAGTAGAAACATTAGTGTGTAGTTATATGTATTTAGTGGGAGAGTACTGCATGGGATGCTTCTCTGCACTGAGGAATTCTGATGTATGCTGACACAGAAGAGGGAGCAGCCCGAGACCTGGGAACATCAGCTTGCAAGGACTACAGAACAGACCAGGGGTTTTGGGAGGGAGAAACTGAACACTTTGGAGACCTGCTGAGTCAAGAGAGTGGTTTGTGTTAACAGCACTACCCGGGAGAAGTATTAGATCAAGTGAGAAAGGCCAAGTCTGAGACAAAAAAACCCCAAAGAATGGCATTCAGATAAACATCAAATGTTTTTATCTACTCTGGTTGATTGTAGAATACACAGATTTAAATTCTGAAATATGGTTCATCTACAGTTGGACTTGATGATCTTAAATGTCTTTTCCAGCCTCAATGATTCTGTGATTCTATGAAATAAGAAGAAAAGAGGTATCCCTTTTTTCATCCCATTTTGCTACTTATGTACTCAATAAAAACCAACACAATCTCCCAACAGTTGCAATGACAAGAGATGTACTATGTTTTTGAACGATGATCTTTTTATCGACCGACCATATTCACGGGACAAGGGCTGTATGCCACTCTGACTCATTTTAGGTACCAGCCACAATTCAGAATCATGACTGAACTGAGGTTAAATCAAGTCTTAGATCATTTTGTGCCCACGTGCAAGACTGTCTGAAGCGTATATTTATTGAACTGTTTTCCTGTTTTTATGAGCTCCATTGAGGCTATTCCCATGGCGTAGGAATATAGAAGAAGGGAAACATACCTTAAAAACAAAGATACAAAGACCTTGCAGGTAATATAAGAAAGTCTGTTAGGGCTATCAAGCTGCGTTTTTTTCTACGTTGTAAATTGTATCGTCTTATAGCCATGAAAAATAAAACAGTTTCAAAGTGACAGGATATTACATATTTCCAAAGTAAAGCAAACCTAATCTGTTAGGTACCATAGCTTCTCTTAGTCCTCAGGCACTAGAAATTTCCTGTAGTTCTTTAAGGTCATCTAACCCTTTCCTCTCTGATCTCTTCCACCCACAAGTCTTAAGTTTGTTTGCACTGAATAGTGCAGGTGAACCCTGCACCAAGAGCAGGACCACATTGCTGCATGCTGTACAGACAACTAATAAGAAGACTCAGGTTACTCAGCCTGAACACAGCCCTCCAACTATGTGATCAAGCACTGAACACCCTGGCTATAATGCAAATCCTCCATCTTCCCCTCAGAGGAGGGTTCACTGATGAGACTCCAGTTGATCAGAGGATCCTACTACATAGCTCTGAATTTGGCTACGTATCAGATATGGTTGCTTTACTGATCCCTGTGAGCTGGTTCTAGGCAGTTTCCCTCTTTGTATGCGAAGGCAGCTACCAAGGAAGCACCTAAACTCTCTGATGGAGAGAAGCAGGAGCCTTATGTGGAAAACCTAAGTTGTTCGTGGTGTTGGTAGGCTCTCTGTTGCTTGTATAGAAATTCAAGGCACACCTGAATTGGACCTTCACTAGTTAGGTGTCACAATGGTGAAGGTAACGCCCTTGCAATAGACAGTTTGAATATGGCCACCACTGATGTTTAAATGAACTAATACAAATGTACTATTTTCATGCATTCTGATTGTTATCACTTGTCTTGGGCCAAATAAATTCACTGAAATTCAGTCTCATACAAAGGACTTAATTTCATTCCTTTCACATCTCACAATGAGCAAATTCTGAAAGCTGAGTGCCTATGTCTTCAAGAAAACACTTCAGCGAGAGATGATGTAAACTATCATATTACGACACATTCTTTTCTGTTCTTATATCAATTGCTAAATAACAAAAGAGCTGAATAATATAATTTGATTTTCGTCAGTTGTATTGGAGCTTGAACACCATGAAATCAATGGTAGTTCGTACTGTTCTTTCATTGCTTCAGGTTCCTTGCAAACTCAGGGAAAGAGGTCTTTCAAATTTTAAATATTTTAAATTTTTTTTGGCCAGAATAATACCTGAAATTCTGTGGAACAAACAAGAGTTCTCTATACCACCTTCCTCCCTCTCTCTCAGACAGGTCTTCACACATTTCAGACAGCATGTCATCTGATTTGTGGAGAACTGCATTAAAACACCCAGCACATCTTTTGATGCCAGAATCACATATCTCCAAATTTTTTCATCTACTCAATTAGTCCCATGATTGAATAATTTTATTATTTTATCCCTGTCGCTCAAAGAACAACTCACAAGAAAGCAGAAGTATACAAACAAAATTTGCACGTCTTGTTCACAGAGAATTATAAATGCATCCTCTTTTAGACATATCCAGAAGCAATCAGGAAGAAAGCAAAAGTAATAAGTGTTAATTTTTATAGAGTTTAGTTAGACAAGTGACATAAAAAGATCAGGTCTTCATACAAATCAAAGCATATGGATTATTAGAGATACATAAGGTATCTAGATTTGTTAAAACAGCTACATGTTAGTAATATCCTAACGACAGGTCATGACATAATCAAACACATACCAGTAACAATACCTACCATATCTTTAGTTTTGAGATTTGGCCAAGAAGACAGTTTGGGAATTTATTTGGGAAAAATTCTCAATAACTACAAAAATGTCATGAAGTATTTAAGTTCAATGACCAACTCCAATATGGTTGTGAGAATGAAAATATCTTAAACTGGAGGAAAAAATCCCTTTTGGATCCATAAATAATGATTTTTTAAACTTAAATCAATATGAAAATGCTCTCATATTGTATTTTCCCATGCAATGTCTTGTGGCACTGTCTGTTTCAAATCTTACCAATCTCTAAAAGCATAAACAAACACAGAGTAATAGCCAGAGGCAGTAGAACAGTAGTAGTTTTAAAGAAAACTGTAGTATTTTCTACTATTTATATAAGTAGTAAAAACATATCTTTCATGTTGAACCACTCATTAAAGCCACCCCTGCATTACTCAATATACTGGTATTATCATAGGTGAGACTCTTTAAAGCAAAACGGCAATTCTGCAGGACCTGCAGTCAGCAGCTGGCTTTAAAGGCTAGCTACTTAATAAAAGAGCTTATCTTTGAGCCAGGGGTCATGAAGACATAGATGCTCTGACAAAGACAATACCTGGGAATCTCACAGCTCAAGTTTTGCTTAAAACAGACTAGACAAGACTTTAGAATTACAGAATCACAGAATCACAAAATCCTGTAGGTTGGAAAAGACCTTTAAGATCATCAAGTCCAACCGTAAACCTAACACTACCAAGACCACCACTACACCATGTCCCTAAGCACCTCATCCAAACGTCTTTTAAACACCTCCAGGGATGGTGACTCAACCACTTCCCTGGGCAGCCTGTTCCAATGCTTGATAACCCTTTCAGTGAAGTAAAATTTCCTAATATCCAGTCCAAATTCTCTGTATGGGAATAATTTCGATTAACAAATGATCTAGATGTTTGTGATTACTAACAAGTTTTGATTTTTTAACCTTGTCTTTTCCCAAAAATATAAAAATAAACTGTCCTTTTTCACTGAACTCCATAAATTTCCTTCAGAGAAAACCAAACGATATTTTATTTCCGATAGTACAACTGCATTTTCTCACAGTTCCCAATTATTGTGTTGCTAATATTATCTCCAGAAGAAGCATCTCGCACACAAAAGCTATATATTACACATATATATTTAGAAGCAAGTAAACTCAAGTGCGCAAGTAAACATGCATCAATCTGTCAGAGCAAAACTATATTTCTAAAGAAATTCTCTGAAAGAAATTGTAATATGGTGTGTAAAATAGAAAGCAACCTGTAATAAAAAGGCCTTTAAATGTCCAGGGGACTACGGCTTCTGCCCATTTATTACCAAAGGAAACAGTTCAAGCAAGCTTGCCGTGACAATAAAACAGGGAGGTAGGATGGTTTCATTTATATGCTGTAATATTACATAAATTTCACTTTCAGAGTTAGGCATGAGAGAGAAGCCAGTATTTAAATTCTACAGTGAGCTATAAATGGTGCACTTTGGATATAAAGAAGCCAAAGCTCCTGTCACTAGATATGGGGAGTAAATGTCTAATTTGTAATTTAAAAGAAAATACATCATTCTTTTCTTCACAGTGTTGATCAAATGAACCCATGAATCATATGTTTGACACATGCCAGGCACCTGCCAGGGCAAGAGTTGGCACAAGCAGTGACAAATAAAGAATAATGCAGAGGCAGGAGGTTTACAGGCTGTCACTGCTATGACAAGTGATGATAAAGGGAAGCATTATGTCTCTTCTAGCGATAGTCTGTAAACAAATTCTCCATTGTAATTGTTTTGTGTGGGCCTTCTCTGTCTTCATTTAAAGTTTGGAGAAGTTTTCCTAAAAGAACAGAAGAGACACAATTGCCTGGTCATAGTAATTAAAGATCTACTCAAGCAGAGTACCCAGTTACTTAATTTGGTGCCCAGAAAGAAATTGGAAATCAAGGTTCTGCCTTTGTCAGGAAAAAAAAAAAAATCATAGTAGTAGAAAGCAGAACTGCGATTCTCTCCTGTTGGGATGCATATAGGGAATATTTCATTATAACACTGGTACCCCTGGCAACATGTGCTATGTGACAAGCAATGTCCCTCCAAGGTTATTGAGAAGGTGTTAAGAGAGACTTAAAAGATGATGTGAAAGCTGAAGCTGATCTTCAGGACTTGCTTGACTGCAGCATGGACCATGAAAGAGGAAGGAAAATACAAAGAAAATAAAGCCGTTTGTTAAGCATCTCTTTCAACAGCCAGGCAGGTCCATCCCAAATCTGTGCCTGTAACACAGCTTACTCTCTGTACCTCTGTAGCACCTCCAGTTTCTGCCCCCAAATACTGACAACCTCTGTTACAGTATCATTGACCTGTAAGTTATCAAATAATTAAGAACAGCAACAGAGCCTGCTAAATGCCCTGATAAACAATCTTAATTAAATCTGTTTCTTCTTAACTTTAATTGACTGAGAAGTATGTAATTTGAGCTGTTCTGCCATTCCTAACATGAACCATATAAAAATAGTTAAAACCACTCTTACAATAGTGGAAAACATATGCTGGCCTCTCCTGTTACCTCAGCACAGGCATATAGGAGGAAGCAACGTGGCCAAAACCATAGCAATCTGTGATCTTAGGTCAGTAAAATAATCTGCGAGTGACTATTTCTGCTGGTGAAAATTAAAGCAGTCAAATGGCTGTTTTGACATGCAACAATAAGGCCAGCTCAAGAAGATTTTTCTCAATCTTTTCTCTCCGGCCAGCAGCTTTGTGCCCAACAGACAGAGAAAAACCTGCAAGTACATTTATGCAACATCCATAGCTCTCATTATGAAAAGGATCTCCATCACTTCATGTCCTTTTCTGCAAGATGGGAGTGTCTTTCCAGGTAAAATTAGCAAGGATACCCTCCATTCCTTTCCTGAGGCCTTGAGCATACATTTTTCCTGGAACACCTCAGTTTAATCTTTTGATGACTGAAATGCTGTCTAGTTTAGGTCTTAAGCTTGACAGAAAATACATAAAGGAAACTTAGTGGCCTATGATTATTCAGTAATTATTTGTTTTCTGCTGCGATTGACAAAATAGCCCTCTCCAGTGCATTGTCATTATTTTTACTTTCACTGCCTGTATATATGCTACCATAAAAGCTAATCAGTCTGAAGACAGAATACAAGGTGAGCCCATGAATTTGGGTACATCACCTTTCTTTCTTCCAGTTTCCCTTCAAGTTTCTTATTTGCAGAAGGCTGGTTGGAAATGCTGGTTGGACACAGAAACGTTGCAAAGGCTGCACCAGGTCAGCTGCCACTTTTTCTAGCCAAGTCAAAGACTCCAAGAAGGACAATTCCCCTGGTTACACCTGTGGATAAGCTAATCCACTGTTGCACTACCTTTCTGGTGAATAACTTTTTCCTAACGTCCAAGCTGAATCTTCCAAGCTGCATCTTGGGGCTGTTGTCTCTTACTGTACCATCTGCCAGTACCAGGAGGAATTTGGTTCTGCCATCTGTGCAATTCCCATTCAAGCTGCTGTGGGAAACTATTAGATCACCACTTAGCTGCTGCTTTGCCAGACTAAACAAGCTCAGGTTCCTCAGCCTCTTCTCAAAGGTCACATTCTTTTGGCCCATGACAGTCTTACTAGTCCTCTACTAAACTGACTCCAGCTTTTGTCATCCTTCTTGAACTGCAGAGCCCAAAACTGGATGCAGAATTACAGGTGTATGCAGCACCAACATCATAAAAAGCATAATTTCATTTTATCTGCTCACTCTCATCCTAGCATAGCCCAATCCAGTTTGCCTTCCTGGTGATTAAAGGCCACCACTTTCTCCTATTCACCTCGTATCCACTATGACCTTTGCAGGTCCTTCACAGCACACCAGCTAGGCAGTTCACATTTTTACTGGTGCATGGGGTTATTCACCTGGGTGCAGAATTTAGCACTTAATTTAGCACTTGTTGAACTTAATGAGATTTATTTTGCCCAATCCTAGAGCTTCTCTGGACTGACACTATACTATTTGATGCGTCAACCGCTTTCTCCATTTTAGTATCATCCATAGATTTGCTGAGGGTACACTGTCTCATCATTCACGGTTATTGGTGAAGATATTGACTAGCGTTGCCCCCAGTACTTAACTAAGGTATTCTGCCAAACAGACATCAAGCCATTGATTAACTACCCTTTCAGTCCATCAACCCAACCCATCTAAGAGTCTTTTTGTGCAGCACATGCTTCCTCTGTCTACCAGTGAGAATGTTACAGGGACTAAAACTTCTTAAAGTCAAGCCATGTTACATCCATCACCCTTCCCTTGACCATCATCATCATAAAAGGCAATCAGACTGTTCAAACATGATTTGCAGTTGGTAAATGTGATGACCATCCTATATTATTTTCTAGTCCTTCATGTATTTGCAGATGGCTAGGCACCACTCAACAAGATGTGCTTCATGATCCTTCCAGGCAGTGAGCTGAGGCTTGTTGGTCTGCAGTTACTGGACCCACTTCTTTCTCTTTCTCAAAGATGTAAGTAGCACCTTTTTCAAGTTGGTCACCCATTCTAGTTGACTGCCATTTCCAATGGTTGCCCAGTCTTTTGATTATCATCTTCCACCATGCCTTTAATTTTCACCTAGAAGAGTGTAATAGTACTGTCTCTTCAGATACCCAGATCCAAAGTCTTTTACTCCTAATTAGTCCTGACTGAGTAATCCTGGAGGAAGGATGGGGAGGTTTTCTGCCAAACAGACTTTAGCATCTGATCCATAGCCATGCCAGACTAAAATAAGTTCCAGAAGCAGACAGGAACAGTGAAAATTGTTGGTTATGGTAAGTCTGACATAGACTGATAAATAAGAGCAAAATTTATAACTGCTTGGTATAATAGCCATTGGCTAACAGCAATCTCATTTGAGCACTAGATAACTCATTCTTTCCAAACAGTTTTGCACACCTAAGAATAAGATCACTTGAGAAAAGCTATGTAGTTACTGCTGATCTGTAAGTAGCACTGTTTAGAGAGACATTTGTGCCAATCACTTGGAAACTTGTTCTCCTGGCTGTGATGTTTGGGTTAGCTGGCTTAGGGCGAGCTAAAATGCAGTCTCTTTTTTGATATTCATAATGAGCCAAAGTCCTTGGGTGATATACTACAAGGCTGTGGAGAGTATCCTGAATGTGCAATAGTTCCATTCATCACTTGCACATCAATGACTATAAACTTCCAGACAGCACATTCATTTTGATGTTGAGTTTCAACTACAGCCTGTTAAAGTTGAAAGAACCTCCGAACTTGACAGTAAATGCACATTCCTTTGCTACAGCCTCAAAAGGTCAGCATTACTGAGAGCAGGAGGCTGAACAGAGCAGATGAATACCTAGCTTAGCTTGATTTCATTCATGATAGACTTAAGATAAACTTCTCCGAACAAATCTGTTTTGTAGTGTATGGGCTTTCATACAGTCATGAAAGGAGTGGCTGGGACTGCAGAATCTGTGAGGCTAGTTAGATTTGCCGAGACTTTCTCAGACTATAGCTCCAGTCAATAGAGACATGCAGAGATCCTGGTACCTCTTTGTTCCACTTCCCTGAGCCCATGTAATTGTGACTGTTATCACAGTTGTTCTGTCGCCAGCACAGAAGCACCTAGGACCTCTTTGTCAACAAGGTGAGTGTTCAGGTAATTGAATGCACGCAGGAGGTTACTCAGATACAAGGTGTGGTGACTTCTTATACAGATGCCACGGAAGCATCATTAAACTCTTGAGGTACTTTTCCATTCCAGGTTTTGCAAAGAGGGAAGGGAGAAAAGCACTTCATTTTTAGGTTGCAGGAATTTAGCATAGTAAGTTAGACCACCCCATGAGCAGCTAGGGCTGGCTTGCTAGTTTGTTGGTAGTGCTGGCATGGCTCTGAATTTTCCCTTTTCATAAGGGAAGAATGAAAGACGGTTATTTGTTTCTATGGATTTATTCCATCTGCCAGTTGTACAAGGTAGTTGCTGATACCCTCACTTGTGTTGTAGTATGATAACTCATGGCTTTTCCACAGCTGAGAGCAGACTCCTTCATTTGCTGTGTTTGCATCAGTCTAGCTCTGAGAAAGGGGTCTCCAGCTAAGAGAAAGATGGGGCTACCTTTTACCCAAAGACAAAATGATCTAATCATTATTTCTCCTCTGAAAGCCTCCAAAGTAACAAAATTACCAAAATTGTATTTTGCATGTCAGAGCTAAACCCTTCCACGAATTAATCAATGCTCAATGTATTTTATACCTTGAAACTGAGGCAAAAAGAACTTAAGCACTTACTCCTTATTAATTGATCTTATATGCTTAATACACAAAATTAAACAAATTTTAAAAAACGCTTGTATCTACCTCTGCTTTTCGGCCTGTCTTTTGCAGCCATGACAATTAAATATATCCCCCAAAAGTAAAAGATCTTTTTAACTAAAATACTTAAAATAGACAGTTACTATTTCTTTTTATTTTCTTTGTGTTTAATTTTAAAGCAATTATCTTTTACATATTAAGGCTGTTCACATCCCTTTGGTGTCCATGCTCAGAAAAGGGTTTTGGAACTGGCTGAAGAAAGGCTATGACCCACTTCTTCATATAGGTGCCTGTACCTATTTCTGACTATTTCCCCAAAATTGTATTTTCTATGCAAAAAGCTTTGAAAAAAGGAGTGAGGAAATATGTTATTTTTATAGGTCTGTTCCTCTGGTTGAATCCAAATGGTTTGCCAGCTGTAATATGCGTAGGAATAATTTTGTTCACCAAAGGAATAACATGTTATAAAACGCAACTCCCTTATGCTGGATGAGGAAGTTGGTTAAGAACATACAGCAAAGCAGTCTTAAACAGGAAGTAAAAATTAATTAGCAGGAAATTATTTTTGCTGCAAGGTAAACATAATAATCACCTGAACTGGAATGTGATCAAGAAACCGAACCCAATTAATGATACGGCAGATTAAACGGGAGAGAGCTCGTAGCGCACAAACAGGAAATGAAAGCTACGTTCCTCTCTGCTTGTCCTCCTGCAAGCACTGAAAGTTGAGAGCACTACAGTACAGTGCCTGACCTAAAGGGTGAAAAGAACCCATACAACTCATGTTGAATAGAACTTTGCAGAACATTTCACTCCCTGGAATAGCTTCACTGCTGCAGCAGCATGGCTCATGGAATAAAATTCAACCAAACTGGGAAGAATTTGTTCCCTGTATCACCTTGGTAGTCCTGAACCTCACGTGACCTACGCAAGCATGCTCAGAGACATACTGCCCACACAGGTGATAAGAAGGAAGGCAGAAGAGTTTGCATAAGCTTTTTTTATGACAATTTTTTTACAACAAAGACTTTACCATGTATGGACGCACTTGCTTTGGCACTTTCTTACACCACTAATTCAACAAATGTAACTGTGGCTACAGCTCAAACAAGAATCTGGGCAACTGGATTAGTTATCAGGGAAAATATGATAAGTATAGGGTAAGATAACAAAGAAATGTACAGCTGCCTTTACAGATCATTCTCTGGACACAATTATGTAGTACAGACCTGTCAAAAGGGTGACCTTGCTGCATTAAAATTTGATTCTTTTTAACAGGTCTGTTACTACACAGGTATTTATACAGTAACTTGTCCCCAAGGGAAGCATGCTGCGAGGATTCTTCCAGGTTGCAAGGCCAATTAGAAGAATGTTATTTTGAAGTGAATCCAGGAAAGCATAACTTTCCTTGAGATCAATACACTGCTCACAAACACCAACCTCTTGTTTTCAGAGTCACACTTTTGCATGCTGACGATATTGTTAAAAATTGTAAATGATGACCTGTCAAGCAAGACTTTTTTGGAACATCTTTCTAACACTGCAAACAGTCTTGCAGATTTTTGAGATACCGACATTTTCTGTTTTGCTTGAAACTCTTTGACATATTTTTAGTTCTTCCTGCAAAATATATCACTGACTTTTACAGTAGGTGCTGTCTTCAGAGAACAGTTTTCTCTCATACTGCTCTTTTTAACCTCTCAAATGCCAAGGATGGATTATGCTGGAGAACTGGTGAAACACTACTGCGAGGATGACACTGACCTTATATTTGCAGAGGACAGTAACACTGGTCCTTGGAAAGGGGGAAATAGGAGTCACACAACTCAGGTAATTACTTTTTAAGTGGCATCAGATTCGATACAGCTCCCTACACTGAACACTTTTATTTCCCAGAGTAGTTCTACTGACATTATAACTCGTTGCAAACCTTAGGCTCCATTAATCTAAGGGTATTGGAATATGGCCATCTCCTAACAGAATATTTGAATAACTTTCTGCCTAACTGAAGATGCTACATTTCTGTACTTCTTGTCCATTCTATATGCTAACCGGCCTGGGTAAATCGTCAGGTCCTAAACACAGCTTGCAAGTAGTCCTTTTCCTCACGAATTCAGTGAGTGCTTTTTCCTAGTGCATGGGTTTGTTCTTGTAAATAAGAGAAATCCTTGAAATGTGCTTTGAAACTGAGATTTCAAAATACAAAAGAGATTTTGGGCAATACCTTATTCACCTGGAAGTGTGATATTATATCAAGAAGTTGCTCTTGTCTTCCAACTTTTGTATCAAAGTTTGTCTTTTTAAAAATGCTCTGTTTGACATAGGGATTGGAGTTCTGAGGCACCAAGTCTTTACTATGGAGTGATGAATTTACCTAAGCTCTACACACTGCAGCAGGATAAAACATGAAGATACTCAACGAGATTTCTCTAACCTACTGAAAGAGGCCTTAAATTCCTAGTAGTGCAAATGCTAGAACTAAGTATATAACCATAAGCTTTTAAATATCCTTTGTATCTCCTGAATTTTATTTCCTTGTGCTGGTTTTGGCTGGGATAGAGTTAATTTTTTCCATAGTAGCTAGTATGGGGCTATGTTTTGGATCTGTGCTGGAAACAGTGTTGATAACACAGGGATGGTTTTGTTCTTGCTGAGCAGTGCTTACACAGAGTCAAGGCCTTTTCTGCTTCTCACCCCACTCCACCAGTGAGGAGGCTGGGGGTGCACAAGAAGCTGGGAGGGGACACGGCTGGGACAGCTGACCCCAACTGACCAAAGGGCTATTCCATACCACATGACATCATGCTCAGCATATAAAGCTGGGGAAGCAGAAGGAAGTGGGGGACATTTGGAGTGATGGCGTTTGTCTTCCCAAGTAACCATTACGGTGATGGAGCCCTGCTTTCCTGGAGATGGCTGAACACCTGCCTGCCCATGGGAAGCAGTGAATGAATTCCTTGTTTTGCTTTGCTTGTGTGCATGGCTTTTGCTTTACTTATTAAACTGTCTTTATCTCAACACACGAGTTTTCTCACTTTTATGATTCCAGTTCTCTCAAGCGGCTGTGTGGTGCTTAGTTGCTGGCTGGGGTTAAACCATGACACCTCCAACGCAGCACCTGGCCACTACTAGACTTACTTTCACGGCTGGAGTGCAGGCCTTTATAAGCTTCAAGAAGCAAATATCCAGTTACTTCTCTTGACGGCTGCATTCCATCATCCAAATAATTTATTTTCTTAGTGATTTCAAGAGTTTTCTCTTTTTCAGCTTTGTCTAGAGTGGAAATACATTCCTTCTTCTGAAAATTCTATACTAAAAAGTCTCTGTCTTTACTAAGCTAAAACTGTAGTTCTCAAAATTGTTTCACTCATTTATTTGCAAAAGTTAGACATGTTATTGGTATAACCTTTGTAGTCATTGGTATGTCAAGGAGTGCAGTGAAAGAAGATGGAGTTAATATTGCTGAAGAGATTTTCAGAAAGCTGCAGTCCATGGGAATTCTCTGACAACCTACTGGCAAAGAAAAGCAATCTGTTTGAGCCATGTTTTTGAGATTAGGTCAGGCGTCTTCCCCCCCCCGCTTTCATTACTTGCAACAAACAGTTTGCTTCCAAAATTAGGTGTATAGAAATCTTATAGTGAAAGAACTAGACTGCTGTTTGGGTTATACACTTTGAAGCATGAGAATTAATTATCAAAAAGGAAACCATTCTCTGTTCATAGACTAATCTGCTATGATGATGTTCCCCTACATAACGAGGCAAACACCGATGCATAATTAGGCATCTCCTAACATCAGTATGAGCTATTAATCAAACAATAACACCATCTTTTTCTCATGGATAGATGATTGGCTTTTCACTTTTTATTTAAAACAAGAAAAAGAACAAATAAATGAGCTGCTGCATAAATCAAGCTTTGGAAGAGGAGACATCAAGTTCTTTCTTTTCTTTGTTATCTTTTTTCTCCCTTTGTTTTACACATTGAATCAACCTGTCTTTTCCTATCTTTCAGCTGTCACAACTGTTCTGCAGTATCACTGAAGCTCTTTACATCCTCTTTAGTCTGGCAGGTTCCCTCATTAAGGATGTGAATTTAAGAAACAGAAAGACATGCTGAATATTAAACGAACAGCTAAGATCCAAAGTTTAAATAAATAAATAAATAAATATTATGTTGAATATTAACTAGTAGATCCCAGCTCCTAGCAGCTTTCATACGATGACAATGGGATTAGGCTCAGACTACGCCCATACATTTCTATACAGCTTATTTTGAACACTCCTCCACCACTTTCCCTCCCCCAAACTGCTGTCTGTCTTGCAATGTCAAAAGACAGAGGATGTGACATAGGATATAATCTAGTATTTTTTACTTCATATGTTAACAAAGTTTACGCTAACGTGGTCATCTCTGGATACAAGGAATAAGGATGGCATGGACTGTTCTAAATCCTTTTGGAAAGCTGAGCCTTAGGCTCGTTCCACCTCCATACAGACAGCCACATGAGTCCAGATCCAAACACAAGAATTTGTTAGATCCGGCCTTTACTTGTATAAACACAGTCTCCTCGTAGTGATCTTTTCAAATCTTTCATAAGTAAAGGATTAACGGATTAGCAGATATCAAGTGAAAAATAAATCATTGCCATGAACATGTCTTATTGCTCTTGGAAAGCGTAAAGCTATTTCAAAACCAAACTGATCGTATCTGCTTTACAGCATTTTACTGATCTTTAAAAATGGACAAAATGCTGTACTTCTGAACACAATTCTCATACCTTTATTACTGTTAAAACTGCAGATTACAGATTCAATAGAGGAAATAACCTTTGTATTTCAGACTTCCTTAACATATGAAAGATAACTTTGTCCAAAACTGCATTTAAATTTATAATAGAAATGCCTGAATTTAAGAAACGTATGAACAGAAAAACAAAAGATTGTCTCATTTTCATTTTAAAGCACTTTTTACATAAAGTATTCAGCAGACTGTCAATATCTTGGTTGACCCAAGAAACTCCACTGGTCCTGACCAGAACTATATGCATCTTCCCCTCAGCACCTTTTCGCTGAACTGGAAGTGTTGTGGTTCACACATAGTGTGTCACTTACACTTTCCCCCAGTTTTGTGCTGGTGTGAGGTTTCCCACCGTTAGCAGAGAAAGTCTTTTAAAAAAAGGTGTAATAAAAGGAGTGGGAAAGTTGTTGCCATTCACTGCAAACATTTAATATTTTTAATCAATGTGTCCTCTGCACTCTAAGCTGAAAACCAGCCATGTGAAGATCCACTGTAGTAAGCCTGTAAGTGCAATGCAAAAAAAATCAAAGCAGAAAATATTCTCCCTGGGAAAACTTTGAATTGTGCCAGTCACATATCAAGAGCTGTACTGTGTTACAGATAACCTCCTCCTCCTCCTCCTCAGAATCACATGGGCCCTTTCCAATAGTCAAATCACTAATCTCCGTGGCATCTCCAGCAATGGGTTGCCTGGAAAAAACACAAGTACTTTTGCATTTTACCTGTAGTTTGTCCTGTAGAGTTGGTATTTTTTCCATGGAAATGCTGTAATCACTTCTTTCCCCCTTTTTGTTTTCTTTCTTTTTTTAGTTTTTAATAACTTCTTCCCCAAGATTTGTTTTTTTCCTCTTCTCATAAGGGCATCGCTTAGGCCCAAGTAAAACAGATGGAGACCACACAGAATAGGTATAGGTAAAAGCAGGTACAGTCAAACAGAGAAACAGTGCCAGCAGTGACCCAGATACCAGTTTTGTAACTGTTCTCATTTAGAGGATTTACTTTTAGAAATGAATATAAAATTGCAAAAAAAAAATTAAATTTGACTCAGTTTTCTAAGACATTTCTAGATTCACCTGTCATCAGTTGGAGTGGCAGATGCTTTTCAGGCTCTGGCAAGTAAACTGCGACAGCGCTTATAGGTCAAGGAACACGTTTAGCTTAATTTCAAAGCTACCTGAGAGCAAGAGCTCTGAATTCTTTTCTAGAATTATGTTTCTGTGTTCATATTCTCTTGGAAGCGGCTGAAAGGAAATAAGAGCAATAGAAAAATAACAGGAGTGTAAATAAAAGTTACAGTGGGGAAAGCTGAATACGGGAAAACTATATAAACCAAAACAGTAGAGAGTACATAAGTAAAAGGTAAAATACAAGTAACTACAATATTCTGAAATGAATATGACTTCTATTCATACTAGGCCATCATTCTGCTGAAGAACATGTTGGGCTTTTAGTTCTGCTGCAAAGGGCAGACTGCATCTTTGTAATACATCTCGTAATTTGGTTCACTTTGTGGCTTGGAGTGAAAGGAAGAACACTTAAAACTCACAGACAAATGAAGTACAAATGAACCCGATTTCCAAAAGCACAGCTGGAGATGTTCAGAATAAAATAACGTGCTACCTGGTTTCTTTCACTGATACATGCTTCACTTTGCCCAGAGGAAACTCTCTCAAGGTTGAGACTCCCTTAACAGGAAATTTCCCTCGGTACAAAGGTAATGCACTCCATTTATTAAGATTACCAGCCAACTCTTTAAAGCAAGAGCTTTACACAAGTGTAAATTTCATTTTCAAGGGAATTAAGGATGGAAGTGCTCATTTATATTGTAGCTCTGTGGACCACTCAGTTTGGCATTGCCAAGTGCTAGCAATAGGCCTCAGTCTTTATAAAAAAAAAATTAAACACATCAGGACAGAGGACTTGTTATGCTGTGTCTTGAACTTACTGTATCTTGATTTGCTCTATCTGTAAAAATACATAAGAAACATAGACCATACCTGCAACTTGCTTAAAGATCTGATGATTATTGTCTAGCTTGCCCTAGCTATAACACCACAATCACTGGTCTTAAATTGGCTGCTGCTTATCCTGTGTTTCTGAGCTTTAGTTACATTATTTGGGTTTCTTTTGTTGCATTTTGTTTAGCTTTGTGTAGTTGCATGGTTCTGCCCCTAAAAGGAAATCATACCATCTACAGAGAAGCATTAAAAAACCTAAGTAACTAACCTTGGGAGGAAGAAACCCTCACCCTCAGCTTCATACTCCTGCTAGCAAAGAATGCAACTCAATGAAGCAACGCATAGGGAGGGTGAGCGTAACACCAGAGAAAAAGGTAGATAATAGGATGCTGGCTTACAACTATTTTAACTGCATTATTAATAAGAACAAGGAATAATTAGATAATTTGCATAACTGTAAATACAATTCAAATTGCACTAAATTAACTATTGTGGTATTTTGAGTAGGCAATTAAAACACTGGATTAACAATACATTCTAATTCTTGAATCAACATACAAAGGTGTGCTCTTTTGTTTTCCATGACTAAATTGTATATATAACGGCACACTTACATTATGCTTTTGGAAGGATCTCACTGAATGGGAGAAAATCAAAAATGCTTCAGTTGCCTTTGAACATGTCTTAGTGACTTTTCATAATCTCTTGTTTCAATAACCCTACTGTGTGTTTTTCTTCAGCAACTACTGTAGCACGACTCTGCAGAATACTTTGAAAGCAACAAAGTCAGCAAGGCAGTATTTCATCTATTTGTCAATGTCAATATTGTTTTTACTTTTAAGACCCTTTGCAGCCTCCGAACACCAGAGCTATCTGTTTCATCAGACAATGGTTTACCATGACACTTAGGGCTTGTTAGTGTAATGATTCAGTATCTGCCGTAAGACTGCGGCAGCTTTACACACACTAGCAATAGCTTTATAGATCTAGTGACTTTATGAAAATGCACTTTGTTTTAAACCAAGATCTTCTGAAAAGGACTTTCATGTAACACAGATAATTTGTGAACTATACAGGGAAAACTTCAGCATATACAGAAGAACAGGAGGTAGAATTTATAACACCATCTCTGTATTTGACGGGTCAGGCACGAGCTTCACTAAACCTCAGCCAGGTACAATCTCCCCGAGAGCTGCTGTTCACCAGACTCACTAAGGTACCACAGGATCCCAATTCAGTTCCTGTCTCATTTCATTTTTCCTGGGTCTCATTTCTGGGGAGCGTGAAGGGCTCAAGCATCACTACCAAGAGGAGCTTTACGAACTGCCAGGGAGGCAGGGCAATTTCTGACTCCAATGAGCCAGTGTAGCCTAAGGACTGCAGAAGGTAGCACCAGGTCTTTAAGACGTTGCCCCCAGATAATAATCCAAAACACTCTACCTGTGTGTATGTATATACATGAGGACAGGAGGTGACAGCAGATGGGAAATTCACTCCCTGTGAAGCTCCCGCCTCACTCTGGTGACTGGTTAGACAACAAAAGCGAATGAATTACCATCTCAGGGGGCTAAAGCTGAGAACAAATAATTCTACTCAAACTCAGGGCTATTTATTTTATGAAAAGTTTTCTGAGCCAAAGTTACCTGCAGGAACCAATAATGGTAAACGTACGCGTGAGAGGCCTTCTTCTAAGTCACCTCCCCAGAGTCCTTGAATGTAAGCTATACCTTGGGATGCCCCCACTGGTGAACTAGGTAGCTCATCCAAAACTATTTGCCATGAATTTGTCCACAGACACAGGGAAAAACCACACATGCACCAAAACGTCTTCACAAAAGTAATGTGGAAAATAATATTGAAGAAGAAACAGATACATAAAAACAGTCAAACCCTTCAGAACTCTAAACACTTTGAAAAATAAATTTTGTTCACTGAGGAAATAATTCACTATTACTTAATAAGTTGCACGTTAATATAAATAAGATTTGGCAAAACAGTAGGAGTCAATTTAATACGATGACTGAGCTTTTATAAGTAGTTCTGCTACATTTTGGTGTTTTCACCAAATTAATTGTCAGGCTGCAGAAACTTTAATTTCTTTTTTTCAATGAAGCCTGGTTTGTTTGTTTGTTTGTCCAAAACTTCACCTATGTTTTAAACATATCTCTGTAGAATAACTGTAACTTTGAATCTATTGTATGCTTCTGATTAATTTAATTTTATTTTTCCATAGGTTCCACATCTCTTCACAGTCTCCCTTCCTGGACAAAAATGGACCTATTGCAAAAAAATGGAGAAGGATTTTTAAAGTCAGTCAATTATGTATTAATACATTTTCACACACTCTACATTATTGCCAGGAGAGCTACGGTTACATGAGATTAAAGAATAAAACTAGACTGTGGGCATTGTTTTAGGGAAAAAGACAGACATCACTTGTTATTTTTCATTATTAAAAGCTAAAGTTAATCCCCTTTTCATATTTCTGAGTGAAAAAGATGATTGCCTAAGTAAAAATGGAGAATGGCTACTCTCGCTAACTTTGTGAAACACTCTTACTTATTCTGCACTGGAATGACAGCAGGTATTTCACGTTGTGTAAGACTTGCAAAAGTGCCTAAACCAAAAAGGCTCTGCAGGACCAAATTTGTTGTTTTTTTTTTTTTTAAATATTTTATAATACTCCCACATGCACTTTTAAACACCCAATAAGTTTCTATGAATGTTCTGAATTTTTCTGAAAACATACCTAAGCTGAATATATGTGTGTTTAAAAAATGGTTACCTTCCACTAAATTTCTCCTGGAAAACTTCAGCTAATAGATCAAAGCAGAAATAGCTGTATATAGTCATCTGATCCACAGTATAATTTCTCTCAGATTTTTCTGTCATTAGTCATGAAAATCGTATGTAAAGAGCAACTTGTTTCTCTGTTTTCTTTCTGTTATACATCTCGGCTTCGAACGACACAGCACTTGACCCATCAGAAATACGTGGATCCAGGCTTTGCTGAATTTTATTTCTTTCTAAATCACTGTAGTCTATATTTCCTCATTTTTCATGTCATCTAAATGACTTGCCTTCCACCTGGTTGCTGTGTTTTCCCCTTTAACTGTCACATTAACACCTGCTCTTGAATCCGAACTGTCCACAGGACAATGTAGAGTTGGAAAACTCTGCCTGCTGTTATCACAGATCAACGCTTATGGGAAGCATGGAATGATACATCCTGCGGTAGCAATTAAATTACTGCCTTGCGGAACTGAAAATTTCTCCCCAAGTGTAATCTAGATCCTATAAATGTTCTTGCTGAAGCCAAACTGCAAAGACTATTTTCAAAAAGAACCCACTGAAAGATTCATGTTCTTTTTACTTTGCACAATTCATCCCTGCAAGGATAACTTATGAATATATGCTTTAGCAACAATTCCTCACATTAACAACTTCAGACGGCTATGAATTGCACACACCAGGCAGGAAGATTTTTCTACATAATCTAAAATTTTCACAGCTCAGCCACATGTTGCAGAGCATTAGGAAAAGAAATGTCATTTATTTAATCTCTGCAGATCACATTGCTTCTTTATCTGAAGTGAGAGGAATTAATGGTAGTCAGCCAGGTGCTTTTAGAAAAGTTTCCTTGCTTACATTTGTAAGTTCTCATTAAATGATATGGCTAAACTAAGTAGAGAAAATACTTTAACAAGCAATCACCATGTCAGATAAGCTAATTGGTAAGTAATGGCCAGAATGCTAAAGGTCTTCAAGCATTGAGCAGTCCTTGATAACAATGAGAGATAGGTATTTAAATACTTTTAAGACTTTCATTAATAATGAAAAAGCTTAATAGGTAAAAATATTCTGACCTCACTTTCTGCTATTTTTCTTCAGCAAGTTAATTTGTAAAAGCTACCTGAAAAATGGAATTGGGTACAATTAACGAGCAATATTTATCACTGTACAATGACTTAAAAGCAGTGCACAAGTACTTACTAATCCAAGCACTGTAACTCAGATAAGGAGAGTTATGAGCAAAACCAGAATTTTGAGTATTGCTATTAATTTAACTGATTGGATTATTATATTATGAATTATCTATGCTTTACAATTATCTTCCTTTGTGAACAAAATGTTTTGGTCATAGGTAGTTACTAAAAATCTCTCGTTCCTTCCACATGCTATCCGCTTTGCCATAGGTAGTGGTGCCGACAGTGAAGCAGAGCATTGCAATGGGATGTGGAGACTGAAGTGCGAAGTACACGCTGAAGAACAGCTGCACATACACGTGCTAGAACATATGTTAACTATGCTGATGGGACTGACAGACAGTAAAGCTTAGCTTATTTCAAATGTCCTAAATGTCAGAAAAAATGAAAAAAACCCAAAGCACCTTTACTAGTGCAGGGGACAACACTTGCACATGGACAAGGACATGGAGGCCAGACAAATACTGATTGACAGAGTAGTAGATAACAAGTAGAAATAAACCTTGCACACTGGTGGCTTCAGGCAGATGAAGACAGCAAGGAAGTATCATTGTTACACTTTCTAGCACATTCAGAAAAGGCTTTGTAATTTTTCAATTAGGTTTGCAAATGTTACTGGATAATATAATCCAGTAATACTAATGATATGGAAGCAGGTCATCACTGGCAAAAAAAATACAGAAAGAGACTTGATCCATGATCTTGACAGATCTCCTCAAAAAGTAGAATGTTAATCCGTACATCCTAAACAAGGTCTTAGAAGATGCTCTTCATTAAAAGTGATAATTACCACTCCGTGACTCACGACATTCAGAATTTATCATCAGCTTCCAAGCTAACTGCATGTGTTATCTTGATTATTATCAGTCTGATTTACACTGTGGAAATATTTCTCTGGAACTGTTTCCAAATTGTTAAGATACTATTAAAGTGTATCCATTTATTCAGTGGTAAAAACAAGGGGAAAGAGAGGTGGAAAAGTAACAGAAATATTTCCTTTTTCTCTAACTTGACATAACCAAGTTTTGGTGACCAAAAACTATTCAGCAGGTTTTGAGACAAAGATAAACAAAATGGTACATAGCTACATTTCATATGCCACAGAAAGGACGTTTTTATAGCCTCTGATATTTACAGTGCAGGACTATACATTTTATGTCTGCTTTAACACATCCTACTGTTAAACTAAAATCAAATGTACACATTGAAGAAACACTTTAGTCAGAAGTTAGTGTACTGTAAGCAAAGTTGTCTCAATATCTGCACAAATTAACAATTTGATCCAACAGCTTTCACTCTGACAAAATTCCTATTGATGTACCTAATGTAGTACAAGGCAATTTAAATAGCGAAATCACTTTTGGTCATTAGGCATTATCAGACTTGCAAAAGAAGGAAGCTCTTTTGGCCAATTTAGCCTTTGTTAAGTAATTACCATGCTGTATGAGCATCTGTGGCTCACTGATAGTCAGGTTGTGGAATGTCAGATTGTGTGGAGGGTGCCTACAGTTCTGGTCCGTCCTACCCTCTTCCTCATTTTGAGCCAGCCTTCTGCGGCCCCCGTCCAGATAGGTCCCTTTCCAGTGGAAACCAGAGCCCAGGGAGTGGGAGGTACATGTCCAGGTACTGAAATCAGGATGAAGCCAGTCATGCATTCGTATCTCTACAAGTCTAGGGATGTCTGGGACTCTGCAGTCTGCTTAGAGGTGAACTGACCCTGGCTGCCTGTGAAGGCTGAACCTAAGATCATAGTGACTCTAGAAAACAAAAACAGTTTTAACTAATAAAAATTCCAGTGGTTATCATCTCTGAACTTTGGCCCGTGAAGGATACTAAATATCAATATGCAGCTGCCTTTTGGAGCATGCAAAAATAGAGGAGAGAGATCTATGATGTTTGAACTGGATATAGGAAAAGAAAATGATGATAATGATGAACATATAGGATGATAATGATGGTAATGGTAATAGCATTTATCATTAACATAAATCCTTACACGCTCAATAATAATAGTAAAAGATATTAACCCCTTCAGGGAATTTTATATTTATCCTAGCAGCAATCCCTTGCATTATGAGTCAAGGTGCCAAAAACCATATATCCTTCAAAATTTGAAAAATTTCTTAAGTATCTTGTATATGTCACATGTGGCATATACAAAATACATGACGGTGTGAACTAGAAGCTTTAGTAACACATTAACTTAGGATTCACTGGAAGTCTCTTGCTAATTTAAACCTTTACACTTTACCACATCACCATATTTGCACTCTGTACTGTAGATGTCCTCGCATTAGTATCTACACGCTCATTTGTGTGCTAGAACATTACAAATTATGCCCAACTATGCCTAACAATGACTTACCAAGGATGAATAAAATGTTAATTTCTGAGAAAGACAGATTATATTAAATATTTTGCATTAACACAATACTTGGAAAACATGGTGTGATCTTGCAGGAGACCAAACTAGGCTTATCTATTTTGAGACAACCATAAAAAGACTTAATGCTGCAGATATTTATGCTCAATCTTTGCTTTAAGAATCTGGATAGTCTCATTCAGGTAAATGGGACTTTATTGTTTAAAGTTAAAATGCTTTTTACAAGCTTGCACAGTCAGTGCTAAGACTGGGAAAACAGGCAAAAACAAACTTCCAATGTTAAGCTTTCAGAGATGTCCTTAAAATATTCTTACTCAAGTTAGCTGAAGAATTTCATAGGCTACTGCTCAGGCGAGTGATTAGAGAACAGCGTGATAGGCACTTGAGTCAGATATTGATTGAACATCATGAGAAATCAATTCTGAGAAGCTCCTTCAGTATGCCTATACAAGAATTGGTAATTTAAAATATGTAGCGTACACACAATGTCAGGAACTATTAATGCTACTCCCGAAGAGCAGACATCCAGTTTATTTTCTAATATATGAGGAGAGGACTCCTGAGGAGCTGAGAGCAAGTTTCACCAAGTTCCTACTACCCATTATTTTATGGTAAGGCAGAAGTCTGAAGATACAAGACACAAAAGACACAAGATAAAACCCAGAAGGGAGAAAGAGAAAGAAAATGGTTAAAGTTGTTGTTGATGGTTGTCTCCTATCTTTTCATTCTCTTCATGTAAATTCATTTGAACAGTACACAGGTAATTTAGATACCTAATGCCACTCATGACAAGAGACTCCCTGATGCTCTAGGAAAATTATGTCTGCATGAGAATTACTAATATCAGTGTTAAGGAGCTGCGACAGTTGGAGTACAGGGGAAACAAGGGTTTGCAGTACAGATCACATCTTTCATTAAAGTAGGTGATATAATGAATATAGTTTTTTTCCAACTAGATCATCAGGTCTAATAGAAGATGTTACAGAAATAAAATAAATGTTAATAAAAAGTAATCTCACTTTAAGGAAGTGAGTGGGATGAATTCAGGTTAGCAGTCTATAATTTGAAGGGATACATGTCCAAGGCATTTAGCAACACATACTTGCAAAAAAAATACAGAAGTTTCAAAAGATTCAAAATACTGTATTTTTGATTTCTCAGGTAACATAGCCCTGAAGTGACCTGTAGAAGATAATTCATGATTCTTGTATTAAAACAATGTAATACTTTCCTTACACTTTGAAAAAATAGAAAAATAATGAAGAGAAATTAAATGCTTGCTGAGTCACAATAGCTCAAACATTTATAGACGTGAAAGACTTTGTATGAATATTGCTGTGAAATAATTCAAACAGCGCAGAAAAAATTCAAGGCGTGAATATAGACCTATTAGATGAAATGATCTTTTGCTACCAATGTTAGCAATGAATATTTTACCCTTGAGTAAGTTAAAATAAACAGAAACATAAATGTGGAGTAAGAAGAAAAATAGTCTTTGAACAGATGGGCCGGTGATCCAGGTTTATGAATAATCTGCTATAGATATTGGGGTAGTATTATTTTATAGACAAAATAAATACAATGCAAATTTGTTTCAAGGAAGTTCAAGGAATTTTTCAGCTGTTTAAAGATTTCTATCAGGTTGAGCAGTATTTTTTCCTGTATTATTTGTGTCAGTGTCCTTTGATTAAGGAAGAGATAGATGGAACGACTGACTGGCATATTCCTACCACTTTAGGATGAGGCTTACATTATTCCTTGATACGAGCATAAACAACACAATCACTCCTGGATACTGCCAGCTCCCAAAAGGGAACTATTCTCTTGTACTTACACAAACATTGATGTCCCTTCTGCCACACCTTTGAAGCAGCACATCTTAGCTTTCTCTGTATTTGCCATTATAACAGCATTTTCACGGTTACTCCACCTCACAACTAACTGGAAATAAAAGAAATTCAGCATCTTGCTACACAAATCATGTCTGATGTGAACGTTTACACACTTGTTTTAAGCTACTGAAATTACTACTTAAATCCAGTCCTCACAGCATATTTCAAAGTAACAAGACAACAGACCAGGAAATAGCATAATTACAAAAAAAAAAAAAGAGACAGACAAGTTTGCGTCAAAGCTTATAGTAATTGGATCTTATCAGATATACTTAAAATACAAATTGAAAACCAAATAAGAAGGTGGCTTTTGGGATTCACTTTGAATGCTTAAAATGTACCCATGTGTGAAACTGTAAGTTTTAATTCTCCAGAAATGGACCTCTCAATGAAACCATGAAGTTTCAACAATTTAGTCCAAGGACCACAATGTTTTACAATTAACGATTTTTCTATAAAACTGTGATATCATGAACATTCAATCACAACTGAATTCTTGAGAAGGCAGGAAGCCCTGGAATAACGCTGATAATCCCTTTTCTACAAAAATAAATGTTTTTCCTTTGCTTCAGTAGCAACAGTTTCTCTATAATAATTATTTTCACTGACCTTTAGCAAAGAGTAAACATTTCAAGTCTTTTACTCCAGGCTCTAACAATCTGGGCTCCCCAGAAATGCTGAAGGAACTCAGCACCTTTGAAATGGTTTGCCTTTTACTGAAAGACAGTTAAAATTCAAGATCAAACTAAGTAGTATTTTTTGCTGTAATATACTTTGTTTACTTCGCTGTAATAATTAATGCAGGGTGTCTTGGAAGACAATAATCTAAAGTTTTTTTGATTTCCTATTGAATTTTTGTACTATGAATAATTATTTAAAGATTATTAGAAATAACATGGAAAGAAATAATATTGTTTAAAATGATATCACAAATAATTACAATTCAAAAGTGAATTGTTTAAAAAAATCCAGAACTTACATTCAGATTTCTAGTGTACTTCAACACAGGCTTTATTAGTCAACAGCATTCAGAAAAAGTGAATGCTCCTCTCAAAATACTGACTGTTCATTAGAAGTATATATTATTAGAATACTTGAGGGTTAGATAATCATGTTTGCTGATGGTTATAATTCTGCTATTGAGAGTAGTAATTCCACTCTTTGCCAGCCACACTAATAAGTGGAATAAGTTATTATTACTGAGAGTGAAACAACTTAAAAATATCTTACACTAAGCTACTTTGGGATGAGTAACAATAGCAAATGTTTTATGCATTTAGTAAACAAAGTCAGAAGAACTGCAAATACTGAAAATGACCTCCAGGCTGGTCATTTATGATGGAAAAACTCACAAATACCACTTTTTTAGTGGTATTTCAAGTAACACGTTAATTCACCATATTTTTTTATACACAATTCATAACAGCCACTGCAAACCTTTCACAACACTATTTAAGTGTGGGAAATAGTCCAAAACTCCCAAATCTCAGGTGAAATCATCTCACTGAAGTCCACAGCAAACCTCCTACACATCAAGACAAAGATTTCTCCTTATTTACAGTTCAGACGAACAAACCCTGCACTAATTCTATGAGGGGGTATAGGCTCTATGGTGCCCATGGCCATCCCACTAGGTACAGAAGTCAGGATTACAGTTCAGAGATTGATTTTGCCTCTTAAGGCCAAGGCTGTAGAAAAATACGCACGTAAGCTCATATGCAAAATGGGATAGTAGTATTCCAAAAAAGATTACAGTTATTATGTATGCAATTGGTTTTATTCTATGGAAATTAGTACTGGCAGCTCTACTCTGCTAGTCAAGCACTGTGCTGGGCTCTTCTCACTGAAACTGCTGCTGAGATCCAGCAGTACATTTCTGAGTTTCTCACTGGGTCCAGGTTAACAAACATATCCCATCACACAAACGAAGAAGTAGAAGAATCCACTGGCTTAAAGCTACAAACTCGTGTGCCTACTCTGTATGCAGCATGAGGGACCCAAGGACAAATCAAGGTGTTCTCACTTTACATGAGATGTTCTCATGGTACAGAAAGCTAAGCATGTGCATATGCACTTGCTATATCATGCTCTGCATTCCTCTCTTGCCAGCACTCGCACCAATTAGACAGCCTCTTGCCTAGCCTAACAAAATACCAGTAAAAGTTTTTGAAACCGTACTTGGGGTTCTCTACAGGGGAGAAAAGATCATTCCATATATATAACATTTAAAATCATTTTGCCCTCAAACAAATTAATATTTGCCACTTAACTTTGGGATCTTAACGAATGACTATGTAAACACCATTTCAAGCCAAGTGGCTTTTCCATTTGCTGATTTACTGCAGATTCAAAACCTAAACACGGTGTCTTGTCAAAATTGAGCAGCAACATTAATCATGATCTATAAATATGCAGAATATGAATACCTGACTAAAAATTACTTTTTTTTTTTACACAACCTATTTGCAATATTTTTGTTACTAAGCAACAAAATGAACAAAATTCTTCTATTATCCAAACCACTTGCATTATTGCCAGGGTCGCCTTAATACAACTTTATTATCTCAATTGCTTCACTTGCTGAGCATGTACAGCAGCAGATTACAGATAATTAGACAAGGAATGAATGAAACTCCAGTGCAGTCACATCCTGAGAGACAAATGAAGGATTGATTTTGATGATTCTACTAACAGCCATTTTATATGCATAGCTACTAAACATTTGAATTGATATGACTTCACTCTCAATATGTTGTTAAATGTTTTCTGGGTTCTGTCTGAGCAAACGATGTTCAGCCTTTATGACACTGCATACCATTCATGGTTATTAAACACAATTAAGCAATGCAGAAAAAGTGTGAAGGTTGAAGGAAAGCTCACCAGAGCAGCTTTAAATTTGTCCTGGTATCTGAGGTAGGATGGAAGGCAGAAAATGAGGTAAGGTGCCTTTCCAACATGTACACCCATCTGCGGGATGTAGCATTTCTCAAGATGTTTTGTAGCGTAAATCATGTATACGTTACAATATTGGGGAACAAAATAGGGTGCAAGCTGGGGAAAAACTGAGATGTCCCTATCAGAGCATTGTATAACATGATTAATGATTTATGCACCAACAACTGTATATAAAATAGTGTTTTGAGAAAGGTTAAAATTGACTTTCAAAAATGTTTTTACATAAGATGAAATTTTGCCTTTGGTTCTATCATTACAAATACAGGCAGCAGAAACTAGTGGAGTTAACCTGGATTTATGCTCGTGTAACTCAGTGTTGCATTTTGTTCTTAAACTGCAGAGGATATGCTTCTCAGGACTAAAAACTGGTGCTCTCAAGCAGCTTAAGAAATGTTTCACAGCACATTACTCAAAGGAGAGGTACAGAGGAGAAAGAGAAGACTACTATGCATAATTGAGAGTACAGACATTATTTTTATCAAAAAATTGCATGAACTCAAATGTCCCCAAGATATTAAGGCTAATGCCCATAATTTTATGACTCTTAAATAAAACAGATCAGATTTTCATACACTGTACTCTAACATAAATCTAGATCAACCACACTGCCTGCAAGTCCTGCGGTCAAATAACTTCTTTGGATTCAAGCCAGAAGATACAGCAGTATAAATGAGATCATATCCCATTCTCCCAAGTGGTCAAGACCTCGTTGCCCATCCAAAAGTCTCAAGGACAAAGACAAGAAAAATAATGTACTGAGAATCAATAGCAGTGTGCCTGGCTCATCGTCATTCTAGTGAATAGACTTCAAGACCTGCTACTGGAAGTTAACCTGAAAGCCTAAAAATACAATGGCTTTTTAAGCTGAGGATCACTCATAAGGTTTATGTATCTACATAGGAGATTTTGTGTGTGTTTGCTCAGGCCACTCTGCAAACAGACCTGAGACTATCCAGCTCCAACACAGGCACAATTTCTGCACAACTGAATCGTGCTTGTTTGGACTTAACACTATGACCACAATTGCTGTACGGCTTTTGGTTCACACTGGATAGTATCTGGCCTGTCTGAAACACAAGTGTCTTAAGCATACACCTCAGGCCACTGCAGAGTTCAGGAACATCACAAGTACTCAGTACTTTAAACATTTTAATGAGCTTATGCAATTTTATATGAGGATGGGCCTCAATTGCCTAACTGCCAAAAGAGGAGATGTCAGCATACTACATTACTGGCACATTGTGGTCTCTCATCAGGCACCATACCTTTCAACACAAGAACTTGCTGAGTGCATGTCACAAGTGGGATTTTGGTCCATGACAGAGTAGTAGTAAACTCAAGGCAGCAGAGGCCCTAGGGAAACTTTCTGATACCCCATCACTACAGATATACTTCAGACTTACTATATGTTCTGCAACAGATTTATCAATGACGTCAAGGAGAGACTGTCACCTCCTGTCACCAGCATCCTTAGAAGTAGCAAACTGAAAGCACTGCTAGGGTTTGGGAGTGCAGGGGCTAGCCACGGCTGGAGTGATTGGCTTATTTGGATTCTGATGAGAACAAAATCAGGAAAAGAAGTAGAAAAAAGATGTGAAGCAAGGATTTGATAGGTTAGGGAATGAAGGACTTGCAGGCAGAAGGCTGAGGACGAGATCCTTTTATACAGAGCGATGGGATGTACACCACAGATCAGTTGTTTGTGTCTATTTTAAGAAGGTGCTTTGAAGTGGTCGGGTTCTTTGTATGTTAGTTTGGATTGGGCTTTATAGAACTAGGGCAGCACCAGCTAAGATTGAACTCAGTTGCTAAAACACACCTCGTGCATGCGAGTCCTGCAGTGGAGAGCCAGTGCCAGCATCATGCCAGCTGATGTTCATCTCCAGTGGTGAGCGGGCAGCCGAGACAAGCTGTGGCAGGCACTTCAGACGCAGCAGTGTCATCTGCTGAGGGTTCCTCTGGCGACTCTCTGATACCACCAGTGGTGTGAGAACAAGGAGTTGGCATGGTGGGAGGAGCAGTCTGACAGCAGCTTATACCCTGTAATATTTTTTGCTGGCTAGGGAAATAACAAGCAGATTTTATTCATTTTTTGTTAAATGATTTGGTATTTTTAATAAGGCCAACTTCACTGGCACAGCTCATCATAATTTGGCCTGAAACCACCAGCAGGGGTTAAGCCAGGGACCTTCTAAACTTTCCTGTGCTGACAGAGCAAAAATACTAGCCAGGGACTTAACATAATTTTGAGTTATAGTAGGGAAACAACTGTTATCTTGCTGGGAAGACAGGAAACGCCAAACCCTCCTTGTGATGCTTCCCGTGGGAGATGCCCAACACAGCAGTGCAGGTAAGGCTGCAGCTTCCAAACTAAGGGAGCTCAGTTACAAACAGAAACACAGACCCATCAAAAATTCAGCTGCTGATAATTAGCTGATACTTGAGTTGTGAACCCAAGAGCCAAGAAGCAAGGTTTCAAAAAGGAACCAAAACTTCAAAAAATCCAGCTGCCCTCTGGGTGGTAGAAAAGATCCGGGGTTCAGTGCTCCTGACTTCAAGCACAGCAGTGAGATGATCTTCGTCAGCACTAACTACAAGCTTCAGACTAATACCTTGCATAGCATGAAGTTTCCTTCCCATAAATAAAAATACAAATATAAACTGTTGGAAACCATAGACAACAACTTTTTGGCTATAAACCAATGTCGTATCTAATGCTTTAGTTCAGTAAATCTAATTCAGTTAGCTTTCAAAGCTGTAAACCATGCTTGGCTGTAAGTTACATTTATATAGTGTTCAAGAAATTCACCAGACTCATGCCAAGAGGCCTTTCAAAGGAAGAAATATTGGCTTATATCCATTTTGACGCTGTGAGAGTAGTGTTTTTTAAAAAATTGCAAGTGTTTTAATGCATTGCTTTTATGATAGTGATTTGAATTTTAGAATGATTTAACAGCATAGAAATCATTCTTAAAAAGTACTTATTGAAGAAAAAATTAATTTTGATAGCATGGGCCAAAATATTGTTTGAAAATGATAGACTGGGTGGGAGGATTAGAAAGTTATATCCATTGCTGTCAGATTAAAGAATACTGAATATATGGATGCTTCTCAAATATTCCAGTGAACAACATACACATAGTTAATCACACTAAGTACTACCGTTTTTAGACAATTGACATACAGAAAATCTTCAGTCTCAACCCATAACAATAAATATTAAGAAGAGACCCACAAAAACCGCTATGAAAAGTATATGTTTCTCTGTCTAGGACTGCAGTCCTTGGAATCCACCTAAGCTTTGCAGCAGCTAAGTAGCCAGTAATCCATTTTTCAAGGCCCCCAGCAGTGTACGTATATGTTTGCATGTGTGTGAGCCTGAACATGCATATATCCAGCTATAGGGAAATATCCACTTTGCCTGATACAGGGTAAAACTATTTCACACCCTGTTGCCAATATTGCATAAAATATCCATTGAATAAAATATGTAAACAGTCTGTGGAATAAGAACTTCCACTTCCATAGGGAAACTATGCTACATAACGATAAGTCAGGAACTTTCCCTTCCTCTGGCAAGTATATATGGCATCATTTTTACTCCCACATTTACCATACTTTAAAAGAATGGTCTCAGCCTTTCCTATTATTTGGAAGAAAGTACATAACTCCAGGAGACAGGTCAGAGCAGTTCTTGCCAAAGGCACGCAAACAGGCACTCGTAGCCTGCCCAAGATAATGAAGGAATGTTACAGAAATCCCTCAAATCAAAGTTTCCTACCAGAAGCAATGGGCAGTGTGCTGGTTCTTTTGAATGCCACTTAGCAGCAGCAATCCCTAACTGTGCAGACATGCATATGCATAAACATTACAGTCATTAAATGCCTCAACTGGGACAGAGGAAGCACTCTGCAAGCATCTAAAAGGGATACTGACAGAGCCTTCGTGTCTCTCTCTCTTCTAGGGCTTTACCCTCAGGAGGGATAATTCAGCCATATAGCACCATTAAAAAGTACCACACTCGCCCCCAAAGAGGTCATATTTTTAGGGGTACCTTACGTTTTCATTCTTGTTTATCCTCCCCAAAATATAGTATTTATTAATGCATTCTGCAGATAGGAGCCAAATTATCTCTACTAACTTATTCATTGGGCTGGCTTTGTTTTGAGAAACAATTCTGCTGACTTGGAATACAATACTGTTCAATCATTCATTATTGCCTTGGCTTTTCAAGGCTAGCAGAAGTGAATAGGTGAAATCATCAGCTATGTGACCAAACACAAGAAGGCACTCTTACAGTTCTGTTTATATTACAATGACATTTTTTTGAAATTATCTTACATGGCACTGATTAGACTATATTGTCACAAGAAATAACAGTGCAATATAGAAAACTCTAGTTATTCTAGCAACCTCATTTGCTTTCATTGCTCCATTAAGTCCATGTTCCACACCAGTAATTAAAAGTTTGTCATCGTGTTTTCAACACTTTGAGTTGTAAACAAATTAATAGTTACTTTGGACAATGTTTCTGGTAGCCGTCCCCCCTTCCCATTTACTGCTTGCTATTTAGCTGCTCTCTAAAATCCTGACTTTTCTGTAACAATAACCTCCGTACTTTTATCAAAACTTTGTGATGCAAGAGGAACACTGCAGAGGCTATGGAGCAGCAGCAGCTCAGGATCTCAGCATAAAGACAACAGTAAGTCCTGAGCCAGCTCAGGGCTTATATAAAGTTTTATTTTGCTTGCCATTCACTTTGGCTCATTCTTTTCATCTGTAATAGACTGCCCTGCAAACAAGAAAGTACTTTGTGCCACTGACGCAAGAGCAGTAATATAGAACAAAAAGAAATAACAAAACAATAGACAGTTATATAGTACTGTCAAACACATTTTCTGGACGTCATTCTAGTAAAATAGTCTTGTTGATTCTTATCTTCCCCTGCACAACATACAGACACAAAACTGGCTTGAAGTTCCTATGAAAGGAACTGGCTATGCAAATTCTAATTTGCATAGCCAATTAGAATTAACAAATTCTAGCCAATTAATAGCCAATTAATTAACAAAAACTAATAGCACAGACATCATGACATGAACCGTATGAAGTATAAGCAAATAAATGCAAATCCAAGAGAAAGTCACCTGCTTTGGCTTACAACTCTTATCTGGAATTTTAATCAAATTTTACTGAATTTTACTGAAGTTCATTAATGGATTCATATGACTCGTACAAAGATGTTAAACACCTGAAACCTGATAACTTTGAAGTCTAAGTTTTCCATTTTATAGTCTCCCTGTAAACTCAAAAACTGAGACCCTTAGGGCCTGAAAGACTACAATGGAAAAATAGTCTATGATAAAGTTTCCCTCAACTCCAAGAAGAATAAATCCCTCTTTTCAGACTACAACACAGTGCTACTAAAACTGAGTAATAAGCAGATATTCAAGTTTGGCTAGAGAGATGTGAAGTCCTTAACTCAAAAGTCACTTTGGTAGAATATAAACATTTCCTTCTTCTGCCTGTAGTATTTTGCCTCGTAACCTGAGAATTTTAGGCTAAAGGACACTAATGAGTTAGGTGATGGCATAATACAATGCAGAAATGGTAATTATTTCATCTCAGAAGTGAGACAACAACAGCGGCCAGCAGCAAGGAACATCTTAAATTACATCTTAGCCGTTAACCACATTTCGCAGGTGAAACTGATGCCCAAGTGTGCGAGTGCTCCTCCTCCACTGTGTCACCAAGTCAGACAGACTTATTTACACGGCGTGGGTGAAGACACTGCACTGACTTCACAGTCAAGAGGAATGAGAGAGGCACCAGCTACAGCTGGTTCACAGGTACAGGGGCACCTTAAAGTGCTGTTCCTTACACACACTTTTGGACAAGTTTATGCAGGTTTTACCCATAATTCATCCACATGGCAATCACAGGAGAGATCAAAGGTAGGAAAGTGTTTGAAACTGTCTTCTGTCCTCCAAAGAGTTTTGAGACCTGTTCCCAAGGCCACCATTGTCTGGGAACAGGGTCTTATCCACTGTGAGCACCTGAGTGACTTAGGGAACATTATCACAGACTTAACGTTCTTCCAAAGTACTTTACATCCATCTAAAGATTTTAATAACCTAAATACATACATAAGCCAGAAAACCTGATCATTTACTCTTCAACTTTATTGCAATATATTAGTATACATCAGGCTCAGGTTGCAATACTTGATTGCCCAAGAAAAGGAAAAATTATACTTTAAATTCTATGGATTTCTGTAGAAGTTTCATGTGCCACAAGTTTACAATATAAAAACGATGTTCTTCCCTTTCAAAAAGTGATGACCCTTATCATAGTGTTGTTAACATGACCTACAAAAAGAGATATGCTGACATTAAGATTTAGATACAGAGGACCTTCCACTGTGGTACTGTTGAAGGTTGAACTTGACATGTTACAAGATATTTGGCTATATATAGCTGTATTAGAAATGTCTTGCTGCAATAGGTGTACCACCTTTAGCATGAGTGACAGTAGATTATCTTTTAATTAAATATGCCCTACACATAATTATTTGGATATGACTGTTTTTATAAACTCTAGAATGACATCTTGTTTCATATTTGCAGAGTACATTGCCGGCAGACCTAATTACGACAGAGAGGAATTCAGTGTGTAATAGCATCTGCATTTTTACTTTTCTCTTTTTATGTCTCTGCAGGTTTCACTTTGTTTTCATTCTCTTTGTAGTCCTTGAATTTGCATTTCGCCTTATATTTTTTATTTCAGCTTTTTTTACAGTATACGTTTCATCTACAGCAAAACTGATACCTTCCTCCTTAAAATCATTCTGGGCATGTCTATGAAGGCATCTCATGTTCCTGCTCCATGCAGTTTTGACACTGAGTAAACAGACAGCTTTTTAAGTTGACCGATTTTTAATCTCATTTCAAAAGATATACTCTTCATAAACAAAAATCTGTTACTAAGGTCAAGAGTAAAACAAACAATATCATAGCAACTGAAGATAGAAAGCACCAAAAAGCTCCCAGAGCCATAATCAGTTGAAGCTAATTGTCACACTTATGTAAGTAATTCTTACAACAGAACTGAACCAAGAAAACTTAGTTAACTTGCAAACTGTATCAGTGGGAGGTAGGTGGGAGTGGGGACGAAAGTAGCATGCCAGGGGATTCATAGTGAGAATTTAGGTTTGCAGTATTACTGAAAAATGTCAGAACTAGTAACATAGCATACTACATCATATCAAGGCGTACCGCAGAAGACTGTTGGCTTTACTTCTGCTGTCACCTATGTGTCTTTTTATAGGACTTCCTTCCAAGAATTTTCTGTTTTCCAGGCAGACTTTGTTTCAAATGGTGGCACTGAAGTAGAAACTGGGTGCTAAAATTCAGTCCAAAATCCCAGTTTTTCCCCCAAAATGATTTTCCCTCCAAAAAAGCTTTAAAAATGTTCCATATTAAGGTGAACCTGCAAACTGCTTCTCAAATGGCACTACATCCCTTGAAAGTGCCACAACGTCTTTGGAAGTATCTTTTCCCATACATACCATGATCTCTAGGTAGCTTAACTGCAGCAAACATGGACGTGCAGCATTTTGAATTTTGTTCATTTTGATGGTATAAATTACAAATTTAATATCAATTTAATACAGCTCACTTTCCTCTAATGTATATTACAGCACAAACATTTCTCAAATCAAAGCAAAAATTCAGTGCAAAGCAGTCTGGTAAATTTTACAGAAGCCTGCCCCCAGAAAAGCTCCCAAAGACTTGCTTGTTAAAGGAATGGGGAAAGGGAAGCATTCTGAGTGCATGCGATGCTGTGTGATACACAGGTCATTTTTCAATCAGTTTTTCTTCTCTCCCCGTGTCTCTTTTTTTGGATATTATGTTTAGCTTGCAAGTTGTGGTTGTGTGAGGATAAAATTGGAGGCTCACAGACTGTTGTCAGCTCTGCCCCAGCTTGTTCTATCATATGTACAGCTGTTTCCATACTTTCTTGAGCTTTTCTTAACAATTCCTTGTTACTTAAAGAGTAAAGGCTTTTCACTGTTGTTGCAGTGAACTGAAAGTTTGTGCCTCTATTTTTGCAACTTTGCAAAAATACACAGAGGAAGCCTTAATGGCAGTGCAATATTAAGGGGGAACCATTTCTATTTTCACAGAACATAAAAGAAAGGCTTATTTGTTCTGATTTGTGCTTGAACGAAACAAAGAAATTGCCTTTACTGCTTCTGCAGCACACTTGCTTTTAGTTCTTGCTGCTCATTTAGGTCTCGAGGAGAGGTTCAAATGCAGGCAAGGAATCTTCAGAGTAATTTAACACTGAAAGTCCTTCAGTACTCCAATAAGCTGGATTTATCATTCAGAACTTCAACACCGTTGGATGAAAATCAAGCGCGCTCTTGTAAAACCTCATACATCAGAAGAGAAATGAGCTATACTTCTGGCTGGGAAGGGATTATAGTGATGCAGGAAATTCTTGGCAATATTTTAAAATATTTTATTCTCCTTAAAATTTAATGTTTCACACCCATATTTTCCCAGATGAATTCTTTCTGGAAAAGGGTTGATAATTCCACAGATGCTAAAGTTGAAAATCATCTTCCCATCAGATATTGGCCTGGGATAGAAGAGTGTGCTTGCACCTAGAAAATATTGAGATTCAGTCTCCAATATGTGCAAGTCCTTTTATAGTTCAATAGATCATAAAAGAAGCGATGCAAGGGCTATTTGAATGGAAGGATTTATCACTCGCAGGTACATCCTGGTAGTGTGAGGGGAAAATGAAGCACTGGGAAGAGCCAACACCAATCACAAAAACATGTCAGTCAGCATGTCTGACTGTTACCCTACTGGCCATTTGCCCAGAAACAACAAAATAAGGAAGTATCAAAAAGCCCGGGAATAATCTACAGTTTATGATTCTTTTAAATATTGTACTAAGCCTCCTCCTAGTACATCTCTCCTAGTGCACTACGGGCCAGGGAAAACCTCTCTCTAAGTAACATCATTTAGCTAGAAAAAAAGTCATTCTAAAGCAGAACAGCATGCTTCAGAGGAACTGTCTGCTGGACACCATACCTGTAGACCTGACCAATACCCAATACATTGTTGGATATTAATTTCCATGCTCTCAAAGCATACATTTCAACTCAGGATACGACCAGCATCACAGTATCAAACGTACCAGACAAGCCAGATCTTGGCTAAGGGGAGTTGCCTTGAACCGCTGCAAGTAAGTGATGGGGGAGCTGCAGTTGCCAGGTGTGGTTGAACAGCAGCAGGCCCGTGCCGATTCTGAACAGTTAAACACAGACGATTTTCAAACAGGCTGCGTGTCTGCTTCTGACAACTCTGAATGACGGAGGCTCAGCCAGCCAGGACACTAAGCCTGGCTCATACGGTGTTACTCAGCTGACCCCTATATGTAGCAAATCCTAGCTCCAAACTTTGACATTCCCGTGCCATCATACGCTCACTGATACCGTCTGCACGGTTTGTGCCCAAAACTTAGCAAAACAAGGTTATGATAAATACATATAAAACTGTTTGTGACAGCTTGAAAATTGATCTTGCATAGCTTACAAAGACAATAAAAGACATCTGTTTGTTCAAGATCTGTATTCTTTCTTGGTTGAACATTTTTTCAAATGACATTGATAAGGCTAAGCACTCCAAGCTTGAAATACGTCTCATACATTAGCATACCCTAACCACTTTAATATTTGTAATAAACAATTCATTTTATGGTGGGTACCTTTCTACAACAACACATACAGTACATTCGTAAAGAGATTTATGAATTAATTCTTAGAGCTCCCCATTGCAATCACTGAGAGAACGCTTAGATTTTAAGTTTATATTACATTACAAAGCTACTAAAATTATGGTGAAATACTAATCCATGTGGACCTAAAATACTTTGATCACTAAAGCTTTCTAAATAGCTAACTTGCACATAGATATCCTCAACTCCAGGAAGTCGTTATGTTGTATATCACTTCCAAAGTAGTTTCCGATAACATCCTATATATCTACTGACTACTTCACAGAGGAAAAAATCCCCAAACTTTATGAAGTCACATTAATAAATAATGTATTTACATTTTTCTACTTTTTAAGCAGTGTCTGAAAGTCTGCATTTTGCAAGATTCAAAATAAGCTCTTTCATAAAAAGAAAATTAAAAAAATCAAAACACCTCAGGTTGATCAATCAGCTGCTGTCATGCAGAGGAAAGCCTCTATTAGCAGAATTTGTCAATACAGACAACAACTAAAGGTGTTACATTACAAAGAGCAAGCCATAGGGTGAGCTTTCAGGAGTTGTAACTTCATGTTAGAAAGCTTTCAGCAGAAATACAAGCTAGCCCCCCGCCTCCCCCAAAGAAACAATTAAAATGTGGAATACTTTTCCAGGGGCAGCTATAAAAGCAGCTAATGTAAAAGATCAGTCTTTGAAAGAACATAGAAAAATTGTGAGTTTGAAGTCTAGAAAGACTTACATAGTGCTTTTGGACTTCACCCTGTCCTTTGTACTTACACTTTAGGAGACTTTAAGAAGATAATAAGAAAGAAAGAGGGCACGTGAAATCAACAGGAAATATTAAAAACTAATTGATGATTGTATTATACCATGAAATGGTCTACCACATAAACTGATATTTAATTATTTTTATATATATATTATTTATATAGATTAGATAATTATGACTATCATATGTATTATTTTTAATACAGTCCTTTCCCAAGCTGATAAACACAGAAGTCCTGTTTGATGGATAAGGGATTGTTGAACTGACTATTAATATAAAGAGTCAGTAATCTATGACTCAGTTGTCCCTGAACCCTCTTATATTTATTGGAAAAAAAAAAAAAAAAATCTTTCTTTTATCTCTATCACTTCTTGTTTTTCTCTGTTTTTTAATTATTTCATTAGAACTAATTACATTACTGTGTGCATTAGAATAGACACTAGATTAAAAAAGAAAAACAAAATCCAAACAATTCCCTTCCCCATCCCCTGCAACTGGCTTGAAGCACTCTTACAATGAAATTCTTCTAGATTCATACAAATATATGACTGTGCTTTCTTACTTCCTTTCTACTCCTACCTTCCCAAAACAATAGAAACAGCTTCCTATTGCTATGCTTAAGATAGTTGTAAAAAAATTCCATCTCTCTCCTTTTTTTTTTTTTTTTTCCCCCCCCCTTGAACCCATGAAGGGTGGGATTCTGTCAACACTTACATGACGGCCCTTCCAACATAAATCCAGAGCTATTGTCTGGTCTATTCTGATAATAGTCTGTACATCAGTTAATTCCTACTGGGGTATTTTTGTTCTGTCTTTAAAGAAGAATATCTAAACTTGATTTAAATATTGCCAGGGAGGTGATTCCAGCAGAGTTCTTGTTACATTCAGTATCCAGCTGTTGGATTATATCTTTGTTTCACAGGTCTAAGGTTCTAGTATCACATTTCTATTTTTGTGTGGACATCTATAGATAACTAAAATTTGCATTGTTAATTTACGTAGACTGTGTTCCTGTAGAATGCATGTTTTTATGGCTTTCTTCTAAACTCTTTCAATTTTTATCACTGTCTTTCCTGAATTACAAACTCCAGAATCAGACACCTTATTTCAGCAGCTGTGCATTAGGACTGAATATCTAAGTAAGGTACATCTGTTTTCAAGATTACAAGTCTCTCCCTACTACCCAAGGTGGGATACCCATACGGACATAATTCCTGATGTATTTTTGTCTAATCTCGTTTTATGAATAAAGATGTCTTCACTTTCCCTAGCCATCTACTCCAATGCTTTATGCTTCCTACAGTGAGAAAGTTTTTGCTACAGTCCAAAGTTAATCTACCTTGCTGCAGGCAGTTACTCCCATTTTGTCCTCTCCTGTCCACCATGAATTTGAGATGGTCTTTTCCTCTGCAAAGCAGATTTTTATGTACATGAAGACCTGTCACTTCCTTCTGTGCAGACATCTAAGACATCTCATGACCTTTTAAAAAAATCTCCACGTCTGAAACTTTGCCAAATTCTGGAAGGACTTCTAGCTCAACTCTTGGCTGCCTGCTGTTGGTGACCAGTGGACAACTTCTCACACATCGGTGATTTGCTTTGTGCTTGGTCAGCCTAAAAAAATTCTGTAAAGGTTTACAGATTTAAGATTTAAAGCTGCTTATCCTCGCAGAAGGCTGAATAAGAGATTTCACAATTGCTGCAATTTGATCCGACTGAAAGCAAAAAGCAAACCTTTCTAAGTCAGCGGATCAAAACCAGCTCCAGCTTCTTCCAGTTTGCAGTGGGAAAATAACATAGGCAGCAAGTGGTGATTCAGGAGCTGCTACATGCTCTTTTCATGTGCTCAGTGGGACAGAATAAACCCCTTGGTCTGTAATCTCCTGATTCTTTCCAGTTTCAGCAGACCTCTCATTGGACAAGTTTCTGCGTTAGAAAACTCTAATTTGCAGACCAGAACAGTGGTCTTCTGTACTCCACATGAGCCACCGAGAAAACCCAAGTCCTACCTGCCGTACACAAGTCCTCAGTGGCTGCTCTGCAGCTGGGGAAGCCGTGCAGGCTTCCTCTGGCACACCTGCTTCCACATGCTTCCACGGAATTTAAATGGGATCTCTCCACATCTGACAGACTGCAAGTGAAAATATCAGGTGCAGGGAAAATAGCAGCAAGATATTCTGTGCCTGAGAGTGCCATTTCATAATTCTCTCTACATATAAATATCAAAGGGCATTTTAACTACTATCTTTTAATGCTGGATCCTTATGACTCTTTTTTTTTTTTTTCAGATACGTGCTAAAGACAGCAATCAGATAAAGCTCCTGGTGAGTGTACTCACAGCTCTATTTATGGGTATAAAAATACAGTCGCTGTCTTTACAGAGAAAATCTGGGATTTCAATATTTATGAGGCTGCGAATATGTGACAGAATTTGTTGTCCTCAGATGCTTCCACACAGCCTAAGGAAAGGAATGAAATCTGATATTCTGTGGTATCTGGCAGCTGTTAGCCAAAGAAAAAAGCATTATCTTCATGTCCCCACTCTCTCAAGCAGTTTGTCCAGTTTGAAGGAGGAATCACAGAAACAGGAGCTCAACAAGTCTACCAGAGGAATGACTGAACCGCTCTGTGCCTGTCACAGACTGACCAGGTAATGCAGCACATCATCAGCCTTCAGTGTTAATGGAGGCTTGGACTAAAGGAACAAATACCTCAGGAGTTTATTTGCTTTTTGTCGTGTTAAAACCTGCACCGAGGTTATTTTTCTCCTGTGCTACCTAACATCATCTGCTTGTTTTTAATATGAGAAATTCATGAGGTGTTTCTTTGACCATAAATGACTCCAGGATAATACTGGAATGTACTAAAAGAAATAGAAGAAAAACTGCTTAACAGAGGAGATGAGATTTTCAATTAGGCTGATTAATAGAACTGTACCTCTACCCTATTTCAAGCTCCTCTGCATGGCTTCAATGTTTTCAGACGACTTGATGGTCTGTACATGGTTCCTGATACCAGGGGTCAGAAAGGTGTCACACTACCTCCCTATTTTTCCCCAGTTTTCAGCATACTCCTCCTATAGCCTAAAATCAGGCCTCAGAAAGGAAATGGGATGAAAAGTTAAAAACTGAAATTGTCCTCCTGTCAGGGAAGGATGACAAACTCGAGCTATATATGAACATTTAACTAACAAAACTTGAATTTTAGAGCCAGATACTTGTCATTCATTCCCATCACACCTTTCAAATTCATACAGAACATTTTGTTTAAGTTAAAGGAGGTTAAATGAGTTGAACTTGAAACATGTACCTTTTACTAATGTGAATCTCATTTTGCATACTTTTTTTCGCAGCCATTGAAAATTACACATAGTGTAACTTCAATTATTTTTTTCTTCATTGTCAATCATTGATTTTATAAAACAGAGGTATCATATGTGGATTTGCCACAATCTGCCCTGAATTTGCTGGTTTTTCCATTAATGATCTGGAAAAGAGCATACCATTTATCAGTTACATTTCAGCATATCAGTTAAGTTTCCATACAACAGGGAGCTGAAAAATGCTAAAAGATATGAGATTAAGGGATTAGAATTTAAAATGATCTGGTCAAACTGGAGAGACGAACTGAAGAAAAGGGGTTTCATTCAACAGAGGGAAGCCTCCAACATTCAGGGACAAATAAGCGGGTGTACAAAGGCTGGATGGGAAACGGTTTCCTTCATCTAGTAGTTCCTCAAAACAGTTCTCTGATTTATAGTAGATCGGAAACTGAATACGAGTCAATAAGGTCAAGTTATTATGAAAAAGGCAATCATTACACTGGGAAAAAAAAAAATAAACATACAAGACTCATATAAACATGAGTCTTCAAAACAGGGAGAAGAAATCCACAAGCTGCCTTCAGCACTGACACAATCTGAGGTGAAATGCTGTGCCCAGTTCTAGGTACCGCTCATCATCACCAATTTCTGCCAACTGGAGTGGCTCCAGAAGACACTGAACTTGAGATGAGTGAGAATGATCAGGGGCCTGGAAAACATGAGGAAAGCTTGAAGAAATCTGAACTAAAATTGGAACAGAATGATCTTTCTTTTTACTCATGGCATGTAAGAAAAGAAGTAACGGGTTTAAGCTGCAGCAGAGCAGATTCAGTCTAGAAATATGAATGAAATGGGAAGCGAGCAGAGGAATAAGCAAGCCTAGGTGATTCTGGGAGCACCACAATGGCAAGTTAGACAAACATCTGTCAGCAGGGACAAGCACACAGAGATCCTTTCTTGAAGTGGGAGACAGACAAGATGGTTTCATGAGGATTCTTCCAATCCTGCTATTCATGACTGGCTATGGGTTAATCCCTTGGAGTCTGAGGTAACAGACATACCGCTGTATTTGACTGCAAGGAGCCATCACATCACACGTATAATAAGAAGGAACAGAGATATCTGCATTTGTTACTGCTACAAAGTGTTCAGCTAACTTCAGTTAGCAGTGGAACAGCTGCAATCTTATTAAATATTAGCGATCCTTCTGGAATAGAAAATTTATTTATAATATGTGTGTCTGTATCTGTCTGCTGCACCTCACAGTAGTGTGTGCTGGGTTCTGCTTTTGGTTTTGCTGCAGATTCTCTCACTTGCAATAAATCATGGGATCTCTGCTGCTTAATTCCTGCTCTTGAAACCTGAACTGTTTATATTTAATTCTATTTGATTAAGAGGCTGTGTGAATGCATTGATTAATAACTGTTAGATGTTTCAACATCATAGTGAAGGGACTGCAGAAAAGCTCACATTCAGCTAAATAAAAGCAGTAGTTTTAGGACCAGAATAAATAGTCCCTACTGTTTAACAAGACTCTTTGCATAATATAGATCACAGAATTTTACTCAGTGATTTCCTGTTCGACATCTAAAATGGTAGGAATGTCCCACTTCCAGGGCAAACTGAATCTGGATATCGGAATGTCTCACATAAGCATTCCACTATTTTCTTTGGCTTTCACTATATGCTACTATGCATATGATCAGAATTATGCTATGATTCTTATGCTACTCAGCAACGAATCTGCATTTGAGTCCATGGCAATGGACTTGACAGAGCTGACAAAGAACAAGGTGGAGCCATGGAAGTTTATATGTATTCCTCCCACTAATGCACAGACTGTGGCTAGTGTACCTCCTGTTAAGGTTTTTCCCTGATCTTCCCTCTCTGTTTTTCGGTTACTCATGGAGTTATTCTGACTCTTACACTGTAGAAATCTGGAATGGGAAACTAGGCCCAGTTGACTGCATAAGAGGGGTGGTTCAAAGTCAAGACCAGACCCACATCTGCCTTCACTTCAAAGTTGAAAGCATGGCCTTAGGTAGAGCTTCAGGCACCTCAGGATGTCTGTTGGTTTAGTACGGTACCACCGTGGTATAAAGAAGCTTAGCCAGCAGGTAGGCATAACCAGGTAGCCTATGAAGTGCGGGTCAATGTGTCATAGAGCTCACAGACTGAATCTGTACTAATGAAATACTCGCTGCCAAAGTTTGCCCTCAGGCCAGCTGATGATTGGTGACAACCATGCTATTAACCTCTCTAAACCTCCAAAACAACCACACCGATCCCCAAATTGCATACAGGAATAGCCCTAGTCCTTGCTATCTTGCAAACCATGCATGGGAACTGTTTTGTATGGTTGATTGGCCCAGGCTAAAGCTGTACCAGGAACCCTTCTATAAATTTAAAATGTTTAGCCATCTAGATCACTGAGTTTAAGTATTCATGCATGTGCCTGGTACTGTTTAGCTAACAACTGCAGACCTTGCCACAAATACTTCAGGTATCACTTTGTAAGACAAATGAGAACAGCCCTCTACACCAATAGATCTTTTGCCATTCTTCCCAATGATGTGGGGTTTTCTGCCCTGCTTACTACGAATTGGTGTCCGTTCCACAATTTATAAGAGAAAAATAAATTTTCCCACAGGTAATCAAGTTTAGATTACATGTAATGAAACCTAGAATTAGTAAATGGAAAACACTATTAGCTACACATAATCCTGTAAAAATCTTCTTTCTTGATCTTCTGAATGTATCTACACATTAACAAAAATAAGAAGCACAATCCATTATATTTATTCCCTTTCTCTTTCAAAACCCTAGTATCTTAGGATAAACTAGCTACAGCTTCTTCAGCTATGACATATGGGTACAGAGACTGATTTTTTTCTATTAAGGGAGAGTGTAATTACTTTTCTAGTACCTACCTACAAAAGTAGACACAATCTCCCCCTCCAAAGCAGTAAGAAAAGCGAGACTAGTTTTCATCCTCCATAAAAAGACAATACTGCACATATTCTGTACAAAATGGTATAGAAAAAGCAATGTATCTTAATATAGTCTGGAAGCAGAGCCAAGAGCTATTATGCATCTTTATAACTCCTATTGCAGCCCACAGAAATACTGAATATTTAAAAGCACTTTCGTAAATCATGCCAGTCTGTAAATATTACAATGCTAAGTACTAATGCCTTGTTGGACCGCATTCATGTCCTCCGCAGAATTCAGAGGGAGATAAGGTGCAAGTGCCTGAGCTTACATCCAGCCTTCCCATGCAGCTCTTAAGCTTGGAAAACTAGATTCCTGTCTGACAGATTTTCTTAGCCCCTCTCGATTTAGCTGCTACTACAGCACGAACAACACATGGCAGCTGTCTTAATTGCAACCATAGTAGTAGTAGTAGTTCTCAAACTCCTGAACACACATCTTGCCACACCTTGGCACACTGGAGAGGGGCAGTGAAGTTAAAAGACAATTCTTCTTGGGATACTTGTGAAAAAAGATTCAGCACCAGAAGGATTTCACTTGGAATATTTTAGAAGCAAAGACAGACCTCCGTTCCATTTTGATTCAATGGACAGAAATAAAAGAAAAGGCACGTTAACAGAAGCAATTCAATGTGCAAAATCCAATGAATTGATGAAGAAACACTAGTTAAATTATCTTTAAATTTCCATCTAATTAAATGCCTTTTGTACTGTTTGTCTCTTCTAAATCCTGGATGTTTTGCTACAAGAAATTCACTGTAGCGTTTAGGTGTTTTTTCTAGTGAATGGACTGTTACTACACTACTGTTTTTAAAGGTATTGCAGGCTCTCAATAAAGTGACACAGTTACTAATTCCATTAAACCAACCCTAGCTTTCCTGAATGATAACTGCTGAACACTGCCATATCCCCACACGTGACAACCTGCAGGCAAAGCCAGCAACCCTGGAAAAAGTGTTATTTTCAAACAAGGATGAGGAATGGGATGGGGACAAGTCAGACTGTGTGCAAATGATCTGAAGCACTTCTCTAAAATCACTGATCTGATCAAACAGGAAAGCTTTATCCCATTATTTCTCGAGATATGTAAATCTTATGCTTGACTACCAGTGGTTTTTTTTCATGGATCAAACACTTGACCACACAGATTGTGGAATCTCCACCACTAGAAATATTCAAAAGTGAACTGGACGAGGTCCTGAGCAACCTGCTTTACCTCTGAAGTTGGTTTCTTCCCTTCCAACCTCAATTACTTTCTGATTCCTAAAAAAAAAAAAAAAAGAAAAAAAAGAAAAAAAAAAAGGCCAAAAGAAAAAGCTTCCAAATCTGGAAAATGATTAGTACTTGTGCAGAGTTTCTATACTATTAAGCATTTTTAAGCTTGAGTTATATAGATGTGATGGGGAACAGCTTAGGCAATTATATTCTTTCAGGTGAGTTAAAACCTTGCTGTCTTGAAGTCCTGGTAAGCTTTCCTTGTAACTTTAGCAAGAACTGGGCATGTATGATTAAAACAAGCTGTGACTCCTCTGTGTATTCAGGGGCCCTAAGAACCATTAAAGATGTTGTTTCATGAACATTTTAAGATGGTAGTTCCAAAAGAAGCAATTTGCCCAACCTTTCACCCCTCCACTTGATCTTGTTCCTTTTATGCTGGCACAAGCATTTATGCAGCTGTGTTGTAAATCAGATTAGGGAAATCCAGGTCAAAATGATTTTGTTTATGTATTTATTTTTAGGCCATTTTGCTTTTATAGGCATTAGTGAATTACTCCTGACCGCATGGCTGGAGATCAGGGAAGCTGATGATTTTTTTAGATGAGGAAAGGGAAAGACAACCAGAAATGTGCCAAAATTAGGCATGAAAGCTGTTCGAGTCAAGAATTTGACTAAGATGCCCAAACTTCCTCTCTTTTTAGCAGTATTTTCTTCACAGGAAAGTGTAATTCATTCAGTTACCCATTAATGCAATTATTTTATTTATGGAACTTAAAAGGTTTTCCGCTTAGGAATTACTATATTTTATTAATTAAATCATACTAAGCAATTTCCAGAAGGACATATTAATATTAATACTTTCAAACAAACAAACAAAATTGCTTTACTCTGTCTTAATAATTAAAAATGAACAGCAATTTTTTTTTCCATGTGCACAGGTCAGCTTTTCTCTTTTCTCTTTACAAATATTTAGTTAAGCCTGAGGGATAATGCCTAATTTGATTGATCTGGGTTGATATTTTAAACACAAAGCAATAAGCCCATCTGACAGTGGTAAGAAGCTGGCAATATACAGTAAGCAGATATGTGATACATACTGTTAGTGAGTTCAGAAAATACTTGCACCTCATTGTGTTTCAGAAAAAAAAATTCTTACAGTTCTAAAGCATTTGGAGAAACTTTGTCAAAGTTCAGCTATTTTTTCCTTCCACACAAAACCCATTAATTTCTTTGCAATCTACAATTAAAAGTGATCCAAGAAAAATAACCAAATAATCTGTAACATGACAACTGAATCCTAGTATTTAAAAACTGGGATGGCATAATCTATGAATTTTTCCTCTGACTAGTGCCTTCAAGGTAGTACCTTTGTACCCAAATGATTTACATGTGTGACTATGTGTGCATAGAAAAACATGTTTCTTTTCATGAAGGATAGCAGTTACAGATCTTTGCACCATTGTTTTGAAGTCTTGGGAGCTTATTGTCAATGCCTTCCACAGGCTCATTGAAGGCCAGTTTATTTAGTGGTCTTCCCTCCAGCTTGGTACGATCTCAGAATAAATGCTTCCCCAAGTAATCGTCAAGTTTACTTTGAGTTAATGGCAAGCTCACGAATAAACATTTGGAGTGCTGATTACAGACTCCTCTCTGGCATTTGCCTGTGCTCTCTGTGCACCTATCTCAATAAATGTCCCTGAGAGTCTTCAATTAATTATTTGATTATAAAGCCATTTTTACACACTTACTTTGTTTAATTTAAGTGTATTGGGTCATGCCATAATTTTAGTTTTGAATGAACCTGCTGGACTAAGGCTAATTAAACTAACTTCTGGGTCACAACATACACATTGCCACTAAAAACGTTATTTAAAATGGCAAACACTCTAACGTGCTCTTACAGGCTGCAGAAAAAAATTATATGCACGCTACTACTATTTGTCAGAAGAGAGTCAAAGCATGGTGTGCTCTGGTTGCCCAAAGGACAATCATTCATTGTAATTCATTCTGTGAAAACTGAGTGAAAAGTTGGCATGCTACAAAAATCAGTATGCTTTTGCTTCACATTGGTTTTGCAAAGGTGTAAAGGATTAAACGAGGCCCAAGAACATGCAGACTTGAGCCTGTTGTCTGCATTTTTGCTGTTCTTCCACTGGATTCAACAGGTCCATGTCAGAATGGAGAGCAACTGTCTCCTTCCATTTCCTCTTCTTCCTTTCCAAACCCCAGCCAAAGAGAACACAGGGGACACAGTAGATTAAAAATATGTATCATAATATACAATTACAGAAAACTAAATCTAACTAAAATATTTTTCCTCTAAAAATGTGGAGTTAACAATAGCAACCTTTTAGTTTTAGAGTTACCAGGCCACTCATGTCAAATGGTGCAAAAAGCCATGCCAGTTCTGAGTAACACCCCCACATGCTGAAATGTACAGTCAAAACAATTTTCAAATGAAACATTTCCACTCTCTGACTTCATCATTCATTTCAATTTCTTGCCACAATTTCACGAAAAGAAAGGTTGAAAAATATTTAAACAAAATCTCAAAACCAAAATGTCTCATTTTAATCAAAATGTTTAACTCAATCCAGAACAGTAAGTTTTAATATTTTAGCTAATAAACAGTTTACTTGGGAAAAAAAGTAATGAAGCCATCTGATACGATGCTTCCAAAATAATTGCTAATGTTTCAAAAGGATCTACTACACTTTTTCTCCCAGAGCCAAAGACAAAGATGAACCTCTAAACTGTGATGATATTGAGCAGTGGAGATTTACGGTATTTATGGAGACATTTGTTAAGGGTTATGTAGCTGGAATTTTGATACAACTTGAAAATTGGATACATATTCCTTTGTTTCCCCTATTTTGTAGGCTTTCAGTAAGAAATTTCAGGAAACATTAGTTTCTATCTCTTTTGCTTTTTCTTTTTTGCCATTTGTTTGCTTTCTTTCATAGATTTTTAGTAGTGATTGAAATAGAGCTACATCTGAAATTATATTTGGCACTGTACTTTTCTGTTTACTGGCATCTTTTAGAAAAGCATTTTCTGCCTAAGTAAAAACTGTTCTTCCAGCTACAGAGACACGTTTTACCATTTCAACCACATTTTTACAGAGCATACACAGAGCCAGCAATCTTCCCTGACTTCTCCAGCTGGGGGTGTCACACACAACCATGACTCCTCCTCTATATTATCTCCCAAGAAACTAGCACACATGGTAGATAATGAACATACTTCTGCTGTCCCCAGAGCAACATTCAAAGATATGTCAAATTTCTGTAAAACTTTGATAAGCATGAAACAAATATGGCATAAATGTGAATATCACTGTCAAAAATATCCCAAAATGGGGATGTAGTAATGCAACGTGTGGACAACATCAGCAGTTCTTTCTCCTCTGAAGCACTTAATTTTCTTTATCCTGGAAATACCATGCCCTTTCCAAGTTTGTTGCTAAAATAGCTGTTGCCCAATCCTCCTTCATGAAAAAATAAAAACTAACATCCCCTCAATTTCTCTTGAGTTGGACTGTGCTATCACTTCTTAAAAATCTTCAGAAATTATTTGCAGTCTATTCTACTTGGGAGAAATACAGAAGGCAGAAAGCAGGTCCAATGGGCCTTTCTAATCGTCAATCTCTACCTCACCTTCCTAAATTCTTAGGGATTGAATAAAGATCAGAAGCCAGCTCTTGACCAACTCCCAGCCTGTGTCTCACACCAAGTTTCAGGCTTAAGTCCTAGAAACTCCGTAGGGTAAGGAAAAGAAGCAGTAACGGGTTCAGTTTTCAAGTCTGTCTGTCTGCGGGCAGTCCCTGTCTGCAAAAGTTATTCATCACTACATTCTTCCTACAACTACTATGCTGCCACTTTTCCCAAACCTAAGCATGAAGAAAATTCCTATTTTTTCCTTCATGCAAAGCAGTTCCCCAAAACACATAGTATCTCTACCTTGCAATCCTGCAGTGGTCCCAGGAGCTGTTCTGTTCAAACCAGATTTCTTTTGATCAGACTCCAAAGCATTCTGTTCGCTCCCCTTTAGTCCTCCCCACCAACTAAAACTGTTACTGAAGCTTGGAAACCACCCTTAAAAGCCAATGCATTGCAAGGACCTCACCTTGGAAACTACATGTCGACACAACTGCCTCTCTTACCGGACACAGGCAACTCAATTTCTTCATACCTCTTTGCTGCATCAGCTTGCTACTCCTCTTCTGCCTCTCTGATGACTGTCTAGCTCCAAGCCCCTTCTCACTTAATTACGTTTTCCTCTTCTTATACATCTATAAACCCAGTATCACATCTTTCAACCAGTGAAAAAAATATGGAAACAGCTATTAATAAAAAACACAGTGTAAACAGAATTGTCACAGTTAAGTGGATCACAGGTAGGACAGTACTGATTTACACCACGCACAGTGGGGAAAAAACCCCCACAGGTAAATGATGCAGCATATCTTTAAAAACTGACGCTATGTACATAACCAGTGAGAAATACTACGCAGGGGATGCAATGGGTATTAGGCCTTTCCCCTACACCTGAAGAACAACTACTCTGTGATGGCAAACACTCTTATAAAAGCAACTGAGGTTTTTGTTCTTATTTATTATTTTAAACTGATTTCTCATTTGTACAGAACAGATTCTCTAGTACTTTTAGTGCAGTGGTAGGCAGCACTTCAGTGACTTAGGAGAAATATTAAGAATTTTTGGGGGTCATGTCTCAAAGAGGATATATATTGGTAAACAATAAATATTTTGCCTAATATTATGAGGCATTACTAACCTAATCTGTACCTCTAATCTTTATGCTTGGTGCTACCATACAAATTTTTAACTCATACAAAACACAATGCTACTGAATCTTGTTGGGTCTTTACAAATCTTCTTCTAACAGTACAGCCAAAACAGTTGTTTGGCAGTCTCAAAACATTTTGAGGCTGTTTTCTTTATTACAGTTTAATGATACCACTATGCCGATTCATGCATTTTTAACCTCAACATTTCATTAGTGCCACTCTGCTTACCAGTTTATGGTGTACTAACTTCAATTAATGTAGCTTTATCAAGGTCAGCCTTATGCATTTTAAATCCTGTTGCTACACAGCTGCCTGTGATAGAGTCACCTCTTGGCATCTGCTCAAGTACAGAATTACATGATGGTAACCACAGTGCGATGAGATGAAGGGTCAGGAAACAATCTTCACGGGTAGCATTCTTACCCCTCATACTATGGCAATTGTTTCCAAATTTTTGTCCAACAAGCAAAGGCAGAGTGGTGAAGGGCAAGAAGGGCTTCCATGGTACAATGGTAGAAACTACAAAGGTAGTTTCTATGGAGTATTAATTACAAACAGAATGAAAAAATCTTACTCTTCACTAGGTGACAGCATTGCCTACAGGTAGGTTTACAGAAATTCAAAGGAAGCTTTAATAATCTGTAAAACTCTTCCTGACATAAACCAGACAACCGCTGACACTTTTACCAAGTTGTGCTACTCCTAAATATATTTCCTGTACTTCATGTTGTGATATGTACCCATCTCCTTGCTCTTGCTTCTAAAGCAACAGGACAAATAGGATTTTTTTTTTTTAATATTTGAGAGTTATTATTATTATTATTTTGTCTTACGGTGGTCCTAATGACCTAAAGGGGGAAACAAGCCAAGGCGGAATAGAGACAAGTGAAAAGGAGAGAGGTCCCTTTTAGACAGCTATAGGTTTGTGAAAAGATACAATGGAGAGACTGACTGGATGTAGAGGTGGATGGGTGCTACAGGTGAAGGAAAGGAAAATGCAAAAGGCAGAAATGAACACGGAGTGTAGTAGTTGCAAGTTGTATAAGAGCTCAGTGTTTTACAAAATATTTTTACAGCCTATTTCAGGTTTGCCGTTCCTCCCTTTTACAGATAGTTTTGCCTTAATTAAAATGCATCTTGCTCTTGCAACTTTTAAATCTGTCCTTAGAGCATAACTGCTTGTGATATCATTGAATGCTTTTCAGTGATCTTTTTACTTCTGCATTTTAATTTCTATAATACATTTAATTTAATACTGTTGTCAGGGTTTAAAAAAATTTAAAGTCAGTACATATGACAGTACTACTTTATTACTTATCTATCTCATTTTTATGTATAGGGACATAAAAATAATCTAATCATAGTATCCAATTCTCATTGAAAAGAACAATAAAACAAATAAGTTGGGCTTTTTTCCTCTCTATTTTTCCTTTCTCTTGCTCTGCTTTTTTGTTGTTGTATGTTTCGGCTTTTTTTAAAGGCTGCCAGTAAGTGAATCTAGACCACTGGGCTAGCTTTGTTCGACGTTACTTATAGAAAGTATGATGACAATTTTGACAATGTTTTAATAAATATCAGGGCTTTTTTAATTGCAGGAGAAAATGGAATTGTTGTGAAACCCAAATCTGAAAACCTTTTTGTTGTAAAAGAAAAAAAAATATTTCCAGAGATGATGATAATACTTAAGATATGGACAAATTATTAATTCATACAAAAAAGGCCAAAAATGTGATAATTACAAGATGAGTTGATCTTGGGCAGCAAGTTGTACTCTTACCCTCACTCAATACATTTAACATTATAATGCAATGGTGAAGGGAGGTGTGCAGATCAGGAAACAGGGTGACATGGAAGAGATTAAGCAGTAGTGGCTCTAAACAAGCTATAAAAAAAGCTGGTTTTGCTGAGAAGTTGTGAAGCGTAACTGAGAAGTAAAAGGAAGAACAAATTATTGGGAGAGAACAGGACCTCATTTCTTCATTGAAGTCTTTCTGTGAAGTTCAGGAGTGAGGGGAAAAAAAGCAGCAGAGAAGCTACCTCAGCTCATATTACCAAAAAGAACTATTTGTTCACGTACAGACTTCCATTACATATGATAAGACAACTATGTGCATCACTTCAGTTTTCAACATTAAAAGTTCTGTTTTTACAATCAAGCCTAGATGCTTGTGGTTTATTTCCCCTCTTTGGAGCAAACCCTGATTTCACTTTCCCCTGTTTGCTCCTGTATAGCCTCGCAGACAGAGCTTCCTCCTGACTGAGTAGTGCATTTGATCTGACTAAGCTCTCAGGCTAAATCTTAGATCCTTACTTTTCTGTTAAAAGCGTAAAACAGACACCCTTCTCTAGTCTTTCATCCTCTCGATTCTTTATTTAGGGTCTTTCCTATGCTAAATCATTTATACAGGAAAAAAAAGTTCTACCATTCTTGCCTAGGATGCCTAAATAGTAGCAAAATCAAGAACACTTTCTAATTTTAGATTTGTCAAAGATGAGGGTAATCTAGCCCCACTTTACAGACTGGAAAACAAACACAGAGGGGAAAATGACTTGCTTAACATCAGGCAGCAGCTGCACAAAAGTCCAGAAGAAAAATTTTATTCAGAGTCCTCTGGATTCTGGATTTTCACTACTTTCTTATCATCAGACAATAATGTCTCTAAAAAGGCCCTAGGTGGTTATCAAACTGCTTACTATTTATTATAGAATAGGTCAGTATTACAGAATTCTAGCAAATAAGCAACAAGGATTTAAAGTATCCAGAATCTGAGAAAAAATGCTTGAGAATGGTTGTAACAGCAAGGTAAAGAAGCATCCCAGAGGGCAAATGAAGTTCTAGTATAACATGTTGAGGTTAGGAAAGATTTCACTGGAACAGAAAAGACAGAGGATGAAAGAAAACTTTGGCAGAATTACACAGTTATCAGTTAAAATAGAGACAGGAAGGTCCATACACATTGTGTGAACTCCAACAATTAAAGGGGGGCTTTAAACAATAATGAAACAATGAACTCAATGCTTTCCATTCAGTGAACTACATGAGACAAAACGTGTATGTTTAGAAATCATCTAAGAAGCACATGAAGCAGACTAGATACTCATTGTAAATGATATAGTGCCAATAAATAACATGCATATGCATACATCTAGTTTTGTCCAGAAGCACTACTGAAAAGCTGTTGTGTTTTTATGCAAAACATAGATCAAAATATAATAAAGAGAGCTGAAAGGGTCCTTAAGAGGTAGCTAGTCCATTCTTCTACTTTGAGGCAAGAGGAACTGTAACTTCATTTTTATGGCAGTTACTTATCTCATGTGTACTTAAAAGTGATGGAAATGCCACCAGCGACAGAACATTAGAATTCCAGGTTGATATCAGTAGATGAAACAATCACCTCTCATTTTAGGAGAAAAGGACGGTGTAATTAAGTACCCATTGTATAACCATACACCATATAGTCAGAAGTCACCTGCTCAACCCGCTGGGTTGGAAGGCAAGGCTTATTTAGGGTATATCTGGCAACTAGTTCAAGGTTCACTGGGTATAATGGATGCAATACAACTTTGGGTCTAAAGAACATAAGTGGCCATGGAGCTTTCAAAGAAGTGTGGATCATATTCTTATTGATAAGATAGCCATACTGACTCAGACTAAAGGCCCATCTCACTCAATACCCTATTGCTGTCAGACAGACACTGACTTTTAAAACACCACAAAAACTACACTCAATTTAACGATTTTCTAAAGTGCTGCTCTTTATAGACTTTTTTTTATATTTTTCTTTAAAGAAAAATAAATCAAAGATTGATCTTTTGCACTGGCTTTCTGCCAGGCGAGCTTCAGCTGGAGTGTTCATCAGGAAGGAAAAAGAAGTGGAATCCTATCTCATCTGCCTTTTGTGACAAAACTTCTTCAGGTAGAAACAAGCATAGACTGCAGTAATCTATGTAGAAATCATTGTTGCCTGCTCTTCTTTATCGGTTACTAGGCCAAATTTCCTTCTGATGTGTTCACTAAGTTAGCAATTGCTCTGCAAGTGCTTGCCGTGTCCGCATCCTGCACTGTAACACTCAGATGCAACGATGCACTCACGTGGGATCCTGGACTCAATGGGTAAAACTGAGTAGCTCTAAGACTGGAAGTTATAGGTGAGACAGATCTTCTTGTAGGATTATCTTCAAACACCATGAGGAAGGGTCCACATTATCAGCTGATACTACTGACCGCTGCCAGGGGTGGGAGGGAGTAGAAGAATAATAATCAGCAAGGATTGAGAAAGCCTTTAAGGAAGAAGAAACTTAGCAGTAAAACAAAAATCAACAAGAAGAAACTGACAAAATTGTCAAAGAGAAGCTGTGAGATCCTACTATCAAGTGACAAACATGAACATTGGCTTGCTCCATTCTTTTTTCTTCTTAATCTCCATAAACCTTTATTATTGCAGCTAAGTACAGCCTGTTGTCCCCAACTACATGCAGTGTGGCTGAGGGATTCTATCATTACGGAAACACTGGACTACAATGTCTGTGGGAACAACGCCGTCTCAGGCAGTACTAGGCAAGTTCACGGAACAAGCCACAAGAAACTTCATGCTTTCTAATGGTTTTCATACAATAACCTACAGCCAAGATACTGAATCCATAGAAGGAAGAACATTTTCAATGAATGTGAGTGGAGATGCCCTGATGGAACATCAGTCACCTCCGGATATATGGCCAAAGTATGACAGCAAATATTCATGTTACTTTCAGGCATCTTCTATTGAGATACTTTATGTCTGTCGTGAGTATAGCAACAAGACCTTCCACCCTTGCACAGACTTCTCCCCCCTCACCTGGTGCCAAAACTAATATATCCAGTTTCTAATTTATCAAGTATCTAACTCTTCTTACTATGTACTAGATGCAAACATAAAAAAAAAAACCCACCCGAGAGTATCAAAGCGAAAACTTCAAATGTGTATTTTTTCCACTGAGCTATTATTATCACTTCCATGGATGATTTCATCAAACCCTACAGAAGAGTTTAAAAGGCAAAATAAGAAGATTGATTGGTAAACAAGAGCTACCAGCTATGGGCTCATTATTCTTTATGCTCCAACCCTGAACTGGCCTTTAGAAGACAAATTTCTGCTCTGCTGTGTAGTTTCTGCACCATGACCCCATGATTAATTATCAGCCGCCACATGCAAAATCCACCATGATGGATTGTCTGCCTGCATCAGCATAATTACTAACCAGTCATTGACAGTCCTTGTTACTGGAGCAACCAACCAGTAGGATTGAGAGGTGAATGAAAATATTTTGTAAGACAGGGCAAAGAAATGTAATTAGAAAAAGGAAGACCTATCAAAGCAGTTAGCATAGTGCCTTAGCTATAGGGAACAACAGATAGCTGACAGCAGAGTGAATAATTCACAACAAATCATTTAGGAAATGCAGCATCTTTAGATGCTGAGTCTATAGACTCTATAGTCTATAGTATCCAACACTTAGAATTTGAGTGTGTTGCTAATTGTTTCTAAAAATTATGTCACTGTTTCTGATCCTTGACAGAATGAACCATGCCTATAATCATAAAAAGACTTGAAAACTTTGAAACTTTTACAGTGACTGTGGCTTTCTTCTTAAGAAGACAAAGAAAAATTGGATTCTGAACTATGACAAATTCTTAGAGTTTAAAACTGAAGTCAGCAGGTCAACAGAAGGACACCTATTGATGGGGCTAGGCACTACCTACTATTTCACCCTTCAGTAGGCTACAGCAAATTCAGTCACACAAGGTGGCATGCTCATAAATCTGACATCTAAAGGCTGCTTTCAAACTTGTGTTTGCACTCTTCACTTGTCTTTAGTGGCCTTCTCGAAGAATTTGAGGAGACCGTTGCCTTCTGAGCCTACCTCGTCCTTTACATTGCTTCCTATGCCAAAGGAAAGTAGGTAGAGGCAACAGGCATCTCAAGACGTAAATAATTTGGTCATTCAAAACATGTTACTCCAGTTCATGTCCCTTGTGGATTCAATGCTGCTAAAACCAGACACATATGCTGTATGGAAGACAAAGGCATGGGCACTCAGCTCCACTGGTCAGCTATTGCTACAAAACAAAGGTATGTATATTTTTTTCTCCTAAGGAATTTGCCCTCCAAAGCATAACCTTTTATTCTCCTGTCCTCCTAGTGTGAGCTTTTTAACAGAAATATAACTGTTGAGTGGAGCTTTTAATTAAGGTGAAATGAGAATGGTGGGAATAGAGAAGAAAAATTCTGCTGCAGGGAAAGATGGGTATGCATGCTCTTTTGTGATATATGATGATAGACCATGTCAAGCATAGGCTGGCTGCACGCTACTGAGTCATGTGTTGAAACTTAACTGCATGAGAGCGGCAGGCTAAAATGAGAAAGGTTTTAAAGGGGGCGGGGGGGAGGGAAGGGATGCCTTCAGGTAGTTTTCTTGTAGCATTAAGATCAACTTGCACTTAGTTATGAAGAGGACCTGCTATTCAATGACCCAACTGCTCTCACAACTGGGTCAATCAGGAATAACAACTATAAGTGCTCTGTACTTAGAACATCGTAAGCAATATTTTCAGTAGCTATAATATATTCTTGTACTTTTTCACTAATGACTGCAGATGCAAAATTACAAAATGAGATTACGCATACAGAAATTTGTACTGTCTCCTCTAAGGAATTTAGCTGTAATCTAATTAACTGGGTAAAAAATAAACAAAAAGCGGTTTTCTATTGCTGTTGCTATTTTTAAAACTAAGGGTGTTTTACTGAAGAGTGTTCCATTTTTATAAAAGAAATGACAGCACTGTCTGATATGGGTGGTGAATCAGCCTGGTAAGGCACGAAGACAGTGGCAGCTTGCAATTGCTCAGAACTCTTCTGAATATTGCATTGCAAAAAGCATACAACTGATACATTTTTAATAAGACTACACTGAGAAATTTTAGTCAGAAACCCCATCATTTGTTTATCAATATCTACTCAATAGGCATGTCCTCAGCCAAGAAAAAAATTGTAATTACTGTACTAACAGTAAAGATGATGATATTAAATTGTATAAGGGATCAACAGCCAAAGATTAGGACTTGTAAAAACACTGTAACATGACAATAACCTGCCCGTAGAAAACATCCTAAACTGTAGGTAAAGCTAATGCATGAAAACTTAGCCTTTATGTGAAAATGAGAAATATATCTGATTATCTCAAATATCACGGGTTTATTAAATATTAGACAGGATTAGGCAATAGATATTCCATTATGTAGGGACTACATTCCACTAGATAAGGAAATAAATATTCCCTTATTCCACTATGGTGTTTCTATGGAGCTTCTTTCTGCCAGCAAGCATTATGACTTTCATATATGTCAACAAAGCACATTTTAGAACAGTAACAGGTTGTGCAAGTTTTAAGCCAGATGGCTACACTCTGACAGAAACACACCGCTATTTCTGTGAAACAAGAAACCTGTGGAATCAGGTCTTTAAATATCAGTCGTGGTTCACTTCACAAGTAATGGTAAACAGGAGTAATTAAATAAGCTTTTCTTTTGTGATTTGAAACTTCTCTGTTATTAATACATCTTTGTTAAAATTTCTCTTCTGTAAGTAATTTGACATGTGTTTTACCATGGAAATATTTGATTTTTAGGGAAGGACTGAATCGTATGTATTGTTTCTATTCCACGACCACAGGTTCACGTTCAGTTTCACTGCTGTCAGGCATTGTAGGAGAAATTCCAGGGTAATATACAAGCACCTTAAAGAAGGGAGTGGGCTGTATGTGTGTTTTAACACAAATTTAAGCAATCCACAAACCTGCTGATTAAGAGAGAGATCCTATATTCTCCTAAAGATATCCTACCTGTAGTCTTCATTCATATTGGAAAAATCCTTCATACATGTGAGACAAGGAAATGTTACACCACTTATCACCATTTTATAGTGAATACTATTCATAACAGATAATTTGTGCAGAAAGGTACATGGCTTCCAAAATTCATGAGAACAGATTTATGCATGAACTGTAAGCAATGAAATACCTTGTACTATAATATATTGTATTCTGCTGTTAATAATGAAGATATCCAAAACTGGTATCATCATGGCCAAGACTGATTCTTTTATTCACATTATGTTATTTATGGGTAATTTATATTGAAAAACTCCTACCTATAGGCTGTGGATGAAATCCTGGCAATGTATGGTTTCAGGTGGTTGGCATGCCATAAAATGCATGTTTGAGAAATAGGGCATACTTTCTTATATATTATTGCTAAAATACTTCACACTACTCTCGTTTATTTGGGAAAGGAAGTAATTTAGGTTTCAAAAATATGGACCCAATATTCTTTTCTTTTTAAGCTCAGACGCATGTCAGAGCAACAACTTAACTAGAAATTATTAAATTAAAAATATTTAAATTATTAATATTTCAATTATTGTTACTTGAGTTACTGCTCTAGTAACATTTATAACCTAATATGGCCAGATAATTTAGAAAACAACCATTACTATGAAGGGAGAGTTGTCTGATTATGTCAAACTACAGAATTTTTCGGAGATTAAGAAGAGCTGTAATTATCTGTCGTATGCCCTAATACAAAATTGTGCTAACTACACAGAAAAACAGAAATACCTACGTTTTTCATTCCTATACTTAACAACAGCATACAGAGGAAGACTATATATTTATGCTGACCATCTTTCACTTGCCATTTTTTCATGCCTGTCTTCTCTCTTTTTACAAATGGATAAAAAAATGCCTTTTTTTCCTGTGTCTCTAAGAGATTATCTAAAATTCTTAATAAATTGTCATATAACATATAAACCAAAGAATTTTCCATATATAATTTCCCATTAACACTGTATACTAGCAGGGGGGAAAACTTCCTAACGATGTTTCTAGGATAAGTGAAAAGGCCAGAAACAACATTCAGAGGTAACTATTTGCAAACTGTGCCAACTTTCTGTTAAAGACTCTCAGAGTCTAGCACAAAGTAAGTGCTAGTCAGTAAGTCAGTAAGTCTTACTAAGTCAGTAAGAATTTCTTCAAGCAGAACTGTCAAGTCATATTTTTTATCACATACATGATTAGATATACACTGTGCACAGCAGGGATGTAAAGTGATCTTTAAAATTACGTTCTTACTAAAATTATACCTTAATCCACTTGAACTTTAATATTTAATTTTTGTATCAATTATTGCATATGTTCAAAATTATAGAACCTCAATTATCATTTTAAAATTACAAGTTGAATGGCTATAACTCTCTACAGACTTTACCTGAAGTACCATGACTTTCTACATAAAAAATTACATGCATCCAGAACTGACATACAAAGTCTTCACATAAGGTAATGATTTGGAAACCATGCCCTCATTCAGGCTCAGAAGAGAAACATGCAAGCCATTAGCTGAATTTCTATTATATACTATTAGAGAAAGCACCTATCCCTGCAACCACCTGGAAACACTTTTCCATGTAAATTTAGTCAAGAGCCAATTTTGGAACAAAGCGCATTATGATGGACAGCCCAGACTAAACAAGAAGTTTTAAGGTATTTAGCAGTTGACTTCAGGGAGAACAGTGGAGGAAGCTGCTGGTTCCTGGGCTAGAAGAGCTGCCCAGCAGTTTTACAACTTCCAACCTCATTTTTACCTGTGCTAACTATTTTAACAACAGTGATCAAATCTCACATGACAGCATGTAAAATGATTACTTACTGGTCAGAAATTATTCCCCTCTCAATCATACTAATAAAATTTGTAGTTTTACACTACAGAGAAGTGTTGTAGGGCTTTGAGCATTTCTTCTCCGTCATTTCAAAGCGATGGTTAAATCTATTTTTGGCTTTTTTTTTTTTTTTTTATTGCGGCAGATAACATAGATTTGCTCAGAACAGTAAAGCATATGATGGTCTACTTTTTCAGCATACCTGGAAGGAAACCCTGTGGCTTCATTAGTGTGTCCAAATTTTTTAATATGTAAGAGCTGCACACTATGAAATTCCTTAATTTAGTTCAACTAATTACTGGTCTGGTATTACAGAAAGTTGTTTGATTAACATCTTAAAACTAGAAACATTAGATCTTTTTGAAGTGTACAGGAAATTAGTGCTGCTTTTTTTTTTTTCCCTCCATCTGAGATTTTCTCCAAAGTCAATCTATGGATAATAAAAAGTGAAATAAATGTGTCTGTGCAGAGACACTGGATTGTTATGAGAAGGATAATGCACAGGGATGTTGCTTGATTTTAATATGGATACAGTTGTTTATATTCTATATTTTAAATCACATGGAGCAACACAACAAAGTCTTTTTGGAAAATAAATATATTTAGGAAGTTGCAACTTGTTAGAGAGCTACCGTGAACAACTGGCTGCTTCTCCTTTTTCCCATCAGACTGACACTACGACCATTTTTTAATCTTTTTGCCAGTCATTATAAGCTCTAATGAAGTTACAGCTTCTTATCCCCCTGATTACAGATCCTTTCTTCTCTTTTTATTAGTTCCATTGATCCATTAATTTTGCTTATTATCTTTTTTCACAGAAAAAAGAACAGCAGAAATCTGATGGACAGTGGGTTCCAGATTCCTTTGCTGTTGCTATTAGTAGAGAAGCAGGTCAGCAAACACAAGAATAAAATAAATACCTCTACAGTAAAGCAACTGGGAAGAAGTTTGTATTTTCTGCTATAGATCCTGAGATTACACTGCCAGCAAAATAATGATTTAAGACATTTGATGTCTCCAGACAGCAGAGAAAACTAAGTCATCCAAAAAATAATTTATTTCTAAAAAAACATAAGGGAAAACACACAAACATGGAACTTATCAATGCTACTGATTTCTTATTGTTCCATTTCATACTGCTTTCCCAGAAAGGTTTGATACAGTGAAGTCTGAAACAAAAATTGTGAAATAGCTTATAGGGGCTTATTTCACTATGGGAGTAGGTGTGAAAGTGCGTGTAACTAAATAGATACAGATTCTTCACCACAAACTTCTCTGAATTTTGTGGTTCTCAATATGGACGTCAAATAAAATGAAATGAAAGGGTGGCCCAAGAAAGCTTCTAGGAATGCGAGTGGTGTGCATGGTTGAAAGCAGTTTGCCAGCTAGCATTTCATCTACAGTACTGAAGCACCAACCTGAGGGAAGGCTAAGAAACAGCAAGAACAGGAGAAGGTGTAGATAAAGGATGCCATAAAAGATGCCTCTTGTGCCCTTCTGCACGATTTGCAGTGAGTGATTTGCACTGCCACTCTACCATGGGTTTTTTTGGACAATGAAAAAATAACAAAAATCTTCCACAAAGAGCAAGTGTCTATCCTCGCAGGGCCTTTGGATTAAAACTTTTACTTCATATCTTGTGTATTGAAACCATATTAACGTATTCGCCTTGTGTTTTTCCAGTGTTACTAGATGGTAAGCGATAGTGTTGTCAAATGGAACAAATGAACACAGTGTAGACTTCCAGATCCGATTTTTCCACATCTTTTTTAAAATCTTAACTCCAGAACCTTTCACAATGTGGAACCAAAATCTGAACAGAGTATTCCAACAGAGGCACTGCCATTTCTGTGAAATACTGGATGCATGTACAGAAATATCCCCTGCAAGATATTTTAACCTTTGGCAACACAAAGAGACTGTTAAGTCACACTCCGCTTGTGAGGCACCACAGCTCCAAATTCCTGTTCTAAAGAAATGCTACTGAGTAAGCTTCCCTCTTTTCTACTAGCTAATTATTTCTATTTCTTTTTTATTTCTCTTTCTCTTATTATACCTATTTATATATGTATTAACATATTCTGTTTCAAAGTGTAGAAACGTTGCACTTGCCCTTACTGAATAGCATCCCCTTATTAGATTCATTTACTTATTTGTCAAAATTATTTTCAATGTTAATCTTGTCCCTCCATGTCTTTGCAAGCCCTCCAAGCTTGCTGCTGTCCGCAAAAGCACAAGAAGCGGGTTTCCTGAGCCTGAAGGCATGAAATCCTTCTTTCTCCAACCAAAGAGCAAAGAATACTTTGAAAGGTTAGCTTGCATTTAGAAAACAATAAAAACGACCAAAACTTTGTAAAAGTATGGACCAACAGAAATATCACTTCAAATATTTTATATGCACCATGCAGGTGAAACTGCCTAACATGTAATATCACACTGCCATTTCAAGCAGGTATATATCAGTGCTTTCTGGGAAAGAGATACAGTGTAGACACAAATCTTGTCACAACTTGCCTACTTTCTTTTTTTGAAAGATCTTAGTTCTTAAAAAACCATAACTTGTCTGAAACATGAGCACTGGAGCTCTAGTAACATGGAATACACATTTTAATATTCAATAAACTTATTATAATTTCCTAAGTGAAAGATAAAACTTAAAAGAAACATTAGATAACGAGGGCAAATGAGTATGTTTGCTTCCAATTTATTTTTAAAGAGGTCTTCATCCATATTTCATTTGTCTGACTTGGATGGCACTCACAGAAGCAGTTACTCCATATTGTTTCCTTAAAAATGCATAAATAAATAAATATATGTGTTTTATAATTCATAAAAATCCTCCTGTAATTACAAGATAGGGATTTAGGAAAACAAAATAGAAACTCAGCACCGCCATATTTAAAGTTTGTTTAAAGACTTTAAAAGTAATATATATTATAGACAGTTTCCTTCTTTTTACAACATTAGATTGACATTATTATTATGTAGCAACCAAAAGTGCGATAAAGAGGACTACTGCAGTTCGCATGGAGTAGATGATAAACGTGTGGATAACAGGAGTGATGTGCTTCATAATTAGGTACCTTGAAGAGCTGTTATGGTAATGCTCTATCTGTGACTTGACCTTCACTTGCCAATACAGTGATGTAAAGAATTTAACAATTGGAGGCAGCAAATTCCACTTGAGCAGTAAGGGGAAAAGACGCAGCAGTAGAAACAGCACAAGCAAGACCCTAACCCAAACTTAGTTCTCTGATGTAGCAGATGTTTTTCCTGTGGTCTCTAATTTGCAGGCTTCTTAAAGGCTCTCACATTTAGCTTGTATACTTGCATGGGTCAGTGTTCCAGAACCTAGCATAATAAAAACTGGCCTTTTAGGTGTATGTATAAAAACATGGAAAGAAAAATTTTATTCCATGTTAAAATGACTTAGATGGAAGTTGAAAAAAATATGCACATTCAAATGCAAATGCACAGCCACAAATATATCCTTTTATATAGGTATGATTACATATTATATAATATACATTTATATTCCACATGTAATTATATAATATAAAAGTATACATACACATAAATATGTACGTATATGTAATTACACCTAGAATCTGCAGTAAAATTAATCAGTGCTTATATATATGTAACCATAAAAGGAGGGGTTCAGGGATTTATGTTTCTGTCAGGCTACTGCCTATAAACAAAGATTAAATTTACTTGTAATCACCAAGAAAATAAGAAGGTGGCATAGATCAACTCAGAATAAATAATATCAAATCAACGTGATCTCCTTCTCTAATATGATAAGAGAAACCAGAAGAGTAGTAGTAAAGTTAAATGCCTTGACCTTTCAATACTTTTAAAACTGTTTCATTAACATTCACATAGATAAATTAGGGACATCTGCTATAGATGGACAGTGGTTGAACTGGCCTCAAAAGAAAGCAGGGCAGACACACACAGGTTTCACTGCAAAAATTGTGCTCTTGGTTAGTCTTGGTCCAGTGCTAGGACAAAAGCATGCTTACTTATTTTTTCATCTGCGTCAGTTGTTTTACTGAAAAGACTCATTCCTTGCCCCACCAGTGCCCTCAGACCAGCACGGCTACAGCACTATTAGCTCTCCTTGTAATAAAACCTATGAAAGCTGTGTGCTTTATATGTAAGCGGAACAGAAAGGCTTTAAATTCTGCCCATCTTCAAACTCTCTTATTGAGGTACCAATCTTCAGAAAAGGTTTCAAAGAATATCTTGGGAATTACAGGCTTCAGTAACAAATTATGAGAAGGTATAACCAAAGGACACCTCACCTAGAGAAATACAGAAAAAGTCAGCATGGCTCCTGCAAAAGAAAATCTTGCCCTGCCAAACTTTCAGACTTCTTTGCACAGAGATAAGGATGGTCTAGCTGATATAGTCCACTTGGATTTCCATGAGGTTTTTAAGGAATTTAATAAGGCATAGCATAAGATGAAAAATGTGACATGTACAAATAGAGAGTGACTGAAATACATGGTGTAGAGGGTAAAACAAAAGGGTTATTTCTCACAGGAGATCGCCAGTGAAGTTTTGCCATAGCCTGTAGTAGGACCTATACCATTCACAGAATCACAGAATCGTATAGGTTGGAAAAGAACTTTAAGATCATCAAGTCCAACCGTTAACCTAACACCACCAAGTCCACCACTACACCATGTCCCTAAGCACCTCATCCAAATGTCTTTTAAATACCTCCAGGGATGGCGACTCAACCACTTCCCTGGGCAGCCTGTTCCAATGCTTGATAACCCTTTCAGTGAAGTAAAATTTCCTAATATCCAGTCTAAACCTCCCCTGGCGCAACTTGAGGCCATTTCCTCTCATCCTATCACTTGTTACCTGGGAGAAGAGACCGACCCCCACCTCTCTACAACCTCCTTTCAGGTAGCTGTAGAGAGCAATAAGGTCTCCCCTCAGCCTCCGCTTCTCCAGGCTGAACAACCCCAGTTCCCTCAGCCGCTCCTCACAGGACTTGTTCTCCAGACCCTTCACCAGCTTCGTTGCCCTTCTCTGGACACGCTCCAGCACCTCAATGTCTCTCTTGTAGTGAGGGGCCCAAAATGAGGGGCCCAAAACTGAACACAGTATTCAAGGTGTGGCCTCACCAGTGCTGAGTATGGAGGACCATCACTTCCCTAGTCCTGCTGGCCACACTATTTTTGATACAAGCCAGGATGCCATTGGCTTTCTTGGCCACCTGGGCACACTACTGGCTCATATTCAGCCAGCTGTCAAACAACACCCCCAGGTCCTTCTCTGCTGGGCAGCTTTCCAGCCACTCTTCCCCAAGCCTGTAGCGTTGCATGGGGTTGCTGTGGCCCAAGTGCAGGACCCATCACTCAGCCTTGTTGAACCTCATACAGTTGGCCCCAGCCCATCGATCCAGCCTGTCCACATCCCTCTGTAGAGCCTTCCTACCCTCAAGCAGATCAACACTCCTGCACAACTTGGTGTCGTCTGCAGACTTACTGGGGGTGCACTCGATCCCTTCGTCCAGATCATTGATAAAGATATTAAACAGAACTGGCCCCAGCACAGAGCCCTAGGGAACACCGCTTGTGACCAGCTGCCAACTGGAGTAAACTCCATTCACCACCACTCTTTGGGCCCGGCCATCCAGCCAGTTCTTTACCCAGCGAAGAGTATACCTGTCCAAGCCATGAGCAGCCAGTTTCTCCAGGAGAATGCTGTGGGAAACCGTGTCAAAGGCTTTACTGAAGTCTGGGTAGACAACATCCACAGCCTTTCCCTCATCCACTAGGCGGGTCACCTTGTCATAGAAGGAGATCAGGTTGGTCAAGCAGGACCGGCCTTTCCTGAACCCATGCTGGCTGGGCTTGATCCCTTGGTTATCCTCCACATGCCGTGTGATGGCACTCAGGATGATCTGCTCCATCAGCTTCCCCGGTACCGAGGTCAGGCTGACAGGCCTGTAGTTCCCCAGGTCCTCCTTCCGGCCCTTCTTGTAGATGGGCGTCACATTTGCTAATCTCCAGTCAACTGGGACCTCCCCAGTTAGCCGGGACTGCTGGTAAATGATGGAAAGGGGCTTGGTGAGCACATCTGCCACTTCCTTCAGTACTCTCGGGTGGATCTCATCAGGCCCCATAGACTTGTGAGTGTCTAAGTGGTGCAGCAGGTCACTAACCATTTCCCCCGGCTTATGGGGGCTCCATTCTGGTCCCCGTCCCTATCTTCCAACTCCGGGGGCTGGGTGCCCAGAGAACAATTGGCCCTGCTATTAAAGACTGAGGCAAAGAAGGCATCAAGTACCTCAGCCTTTTCCTCATCCTTTGTCACTATGTTCCCTCCTCCGTCTACCAGAGGCTGGAGATTCTCCTTAGCTCTCCTTTTGCTGCTAATGTATTTGAAGAAGTATTTTTTGTCGTCTTTTATGGCAATAGCCAGATTAAGTTCTAGTTGGGCTTTGGCCCTTCTAATTTTCTCCCTGCACAACCTCACTACACCTTTGTAGTCCTCCTGACTTGCCTGCCCCTTCTTCCAAAGGCCGTAGACTCTCCTCTTTTTCCTGAGTTCTAGCCAAAGCTCTCTATTCAGACAGGCCAGCCTTCTTCCCTGCCGGCTCGTCTTTCGGCACCCTGGGGACAGCCTGCTCTTGTGCCTTTAGGATATTCAGTATATTAAAATATCAAAATATATTAAAATATTCAATATATTTTAAAAAGTACCTGGAAAACAAAGGGTAAACCACAGGGTGATGTTAGTTTGCTGATGATATGAAGTTTTTTTTATGCAATAAAGACCATGGCCAACTGTGAAGAATCACAGAGGAACCTGTAAAGAGAAGCCTGGGCAATACTTGGGCCCAATGAACCAGCACCTGTCTGGTGCAGCAAAAGTCTGAAAACTACTGTTACATTATATGTTTGAAAAGGATTGTTGTAGACTTAAAAAGCTTGTATGAGAAAGCTGTAATTTTTCCTCCTGTAACATTATTTTCCCATAAGTAAATTTAAATGCTCTTTTCAGTGAGGTGGCAGTTGGAAAACAGCCCTTTTGCTAAATGAACGGGAGATTTTCCTTCATCAGGACTTTGTTCCATGTGATTGTCCATGTATAAAAAAAAGAAAAAACCTAAAAGTGATGGTCACTTAAGTTTATAACAACTTAGATACTATGTAAAGTATATTACATAGTATGTAATATACTTTAAAATTACATACTAAAAAAATGTGTTTTACATACTATGTAAAATACAACTCTGGGCTGAAAAACAAAGACCTTTCCATATGCATTAGATTAAGACCTTATGGACACTTAGGATTATATTTAGTGCTTTTTTTTCCTCTGGTGGCACTCAGAATTTAATTCTGATTTTGTAAATCCGACTGTACAACGATCCAATGTCTGAACAGATCAGCATTTTAAAAGATAACATATGACCGTAATATCTGAACAACTCTGGGAAAACTGGTATCAACTGAATAAAATCCCTACTAGGCTTTAAACAGTTTCTGGCACATCTTCCTTTATTGATGTGACTGTGTTTAAGAGAGAGTATGTTGTTGTGTTTGTGTTCGAAACAGCAGATGGAGTTGGAAATAGAAGATTTTGCGAAGCCTGTCAATAAAGGAAACAGTTGTGGTAAACATATATAATTACACTGAATTTCATTTGTACCTAGTGAAAATTAAACTAATTTGTTTAGAAGGCAACCAAGACAGTTGCAAGAAGACAGTATCTCAGTAACAAGTCCTTCTTGTTAAATAAACTGCTCCAGATCTTTAAGTTATGAGGAAGCACATGCTGACTGAGTAATACCGGCTCTGAAAACATGAAAACCCAGTAAGCTTTACTCTATTGGTAAACCATTTGATGTAACTGTCAAAGTTTTGCAAATAAAAATTGCATTAAAAAGGCAAACCTACTTATTCAAACAAGACAAATTCATGCCTGTGGAGGCTAATAAACAAAAATGACTCATGTTATTAACTAGGAGAATGATACCAATGTTCCAGATTAAGATCCAGCTAGTGTAAACCTGCTACCTGTGTTGGCAGCATTTTTTAGGACAGCAGTAATTTAGAAGCTGAAAAGGATGTTATAATAAGGAAATTAAGTCATATTGTATCTCTGGGGACTCATTGCCATCATCAGGGAAGTGAGAGTTATGGATTGGATTTATAAGACACAGACATTCTTGGTATAGATCATAAAACTAATTGTGAATAGCACCGAAATAAATACAATGAAACTCATTGCTTTCATCTCATGGGGAGCTAAGTAGACAGAAAGAGCATCTTTAGGCTATAAAGCATGCTTAATCTGCCCAAACCAATGGATCTGAAGAAGAAAACAGGAGCAATAGAAAAAAAACCAAAGCAACTGATAAGCAAACTATAGCGTTACTCACGTGTCTACGTAATTTCTGCTTTTCATCATTGCTTGAAATACATGATCTGCTTGATAAATTTTGGAAGAGCAAGGACTGAGGAGGAAGGGGAGCAGAAAAATATGGAGACTACCATTGGTTAAAATACATTTTCATTTTCACTCTTTCTACACCACCACCTCATCATCATCTGTAACAACCAGCCAATAGCTCCATCTCTGGCACAGATAAATATGTGCGTATAGATAAAGGAATGTGAATTAGCTGAATCGTCTTCTGTATGAAATTACGCAGGTGCAAAATAAAGCCTACATCACCATCTTCAGAAGGAAAAAAGGACATCATAAAGATATGCACTTACCTGTTTTATTCTACGTTAAAGAATCTGTATGGTGTTTTTAAATACACTAGTGCCTTAGAACTGTCTTTTAAGTTTACTATTCCTTAACATGCATACTAATAACACATATTTTAACATACTGCTTTTAAACAGTGCAGTATAGCATAAAACTTTATTTATAGGCAAATCAAAGCTCTCACAGGTTATCACTATGATAAAACACAGTTAAATTAATCAGAATCAAGAGAGAAGGTACCTTCCCTCATTTGTAATTTGGAAAGTGGAAATTCCCTTTGGAATACACATTTTTCATAATTTCAGATCACGCTTGACCTCACCTCTTTTGTTTAAGCAAGCCTATTAATCACATACATCCCAGAGGTAGCTAATGATCTTCCAGAATTTTAATGGAAGCAGAAAGTCAAGGACAGCACGAATTGATCCACATCACCTACCTTATTAAGTTTACAATGCTGACAATGCTTCCCTAGTTTTACTCAGAATTGCAGCCCATCTGGTTATTTTAAGACTACTGCTTAAGAATTAATACCATTTGACATACTAAATCCCAAAGGACCAGATGACAGATTTTTGTCTCAGTGCAATATATCCCTTAAAATCTATGTTGTAGGTTCTTTTCTTCAGATACAAAGTTCAGGGACAGCTAAAGTTACTTTTGTAAACATCCCTGAAACATGTAAGCACCCTCACGTTGAATGACCATTGCTGACTGAATGTTATCAGAACATATTTTTTAGAAACAGTGTATATCAACTTGTCCACATAGTTTTGTTCTCAGTTTTGCCTTCATTTATTAGATGACATCACATTCAGTTTTCATTCTTCAAATGTCTAAGCAGAATTTTGTGCTCATATGATCAACATGTTGAAAAGACATGCTAAAAGTGCAGCTGAAAAAAGCACAAAACGGGGCACAGCAGCAAACAGCATTTCTGTCCTTCATGGGCCTCACAAAACAACACAGATAGATTTTTCCAAAAAGACAAAAATTAGAAATAATACTTCCCATGCTGCCTTTACACAGCAATCTCAGCAACAACAAAATCAGAGATCCATTGCTACAACAGTTACTCATATGGGAAGGATGAGTTTTACCCTACGTTTTGCATATCTCTGAGAGGATTGGAACATCTTTTGTTGGCATAGATGGCCAAAACTGAACCTACCAACTCAGTTCCTACCCAACACAAACTGTGATCGGAGATGGTAGTTCCAGCTTGGGGCATCTCTGCTTAAAGAATATACTGCTATCCCGCAGCAGAAACTTCAAGAAGGAAGAGGAAACATTGCTTTTCCATGTCAAGGCATAAATGCCTACGATATCACAGAGATTAATGAATGAGTTAGAGATTAACTGTGTTGTTAGTCACCACACATACTGCATTTTTCCCCTAAAAAAGCATATATTTGAGGAAAAGTTACAGAGTATAGGAGGTGATCTGCTGTTAGAATATATACAGAGTATTTTTCTTTTTTTTTTATTTTTTCTTTTTTTATTGAACACCACATTGGACGTACATACAACGCAATTTTCTGATTCAGTAATCTATGTGCATATCTACTGTTAAGAATTGTGTCACGTCTGGTAGAAAGAGGATGCCATGAACATAGAAAAATGAAGGACTCGATTCAATAGGTGCTGAAAACCCAGTGTAGTGAAAGATCCATCATTATTCATGTTTTAGATAGTAAACAGAAGAATGGAAAGGCAATAAAACAGAAACCTCTAAAATCCTGTGATTTATCAGAAAAAGAAGTGAAGCAGATGACAGAACAATTAGAGATTTACTGTATGTTTTACTGGTTGTGTGGAAAGAAATGATTAACAGAGCACAGAAATGTACAAAGAGGAGAACATGAAAAAGGAGTAAGAATAATATTTAAAGAAAATTACTTTGAAATGATGGCTTCACTTAAATTGAAGATATGAAAAGTATTATGAAAGAAAACCTCAAGAACACTATGACTGCACCAAAGCTTAAAGAAAAGTGAGAGAGGAGCTTTGTTCAGAGCCCCATTAACCAAAAGCTTTAGATGACATGGTTAGAATCGTCTTCCTAGTTCCCCATTGCTCCAGGGAAGGGACTTAATGTCCTAAATGCAGCACATGCTCCCATATTTGAGGTGAAAAAGACTGGTTTGCTAAACGCGTAACTGGGCAGTTGCAGTTCTACTCACTGCCCTCCCTCTGCTTAACTCAGAACTGGAACTGGAACATCAGAAGATATTCTTATCCATCTTTCAAAAGTTCAACTAAATGTATTAAACCTTTGTCTATAAAACAGTTTTATTAATGACCACCTCATGGATGCATTTTTCAAAAAGAAATGCTCACTTTAAAACCACTGGTTTGTTTTTTAAATCCAGAAGGACTACATGACAAGAAAGTCTGAAAATTGTCAATCAAGCACACAAAACCCACCAGAATTCTGAGTAATGAGAGGTGATAGACCTGAATTACTCATGATTTTACTGGATGAAAAAATAAAATTACAATTCCTCTAATTACATCAGTTCTATAAAGACCTCTGAAAACTGTTATGACAGAGAAAAAATTGTTGAAATAATACATTAAATTTTACCAAATAATCTGATATAACTGACTATGATTTGAAGGATCATCATGCTCATCTTGAAGATTATCAACTTTATTCTCTCCTGTCTACACAATGGAAGAATGAATACCATTACAGGATTTTTGGAGGGGTAGATTTCTTTGCCACCTGTTCCCACACCTCCAAGAAACTACAGACATTCAGAACACAGACTTGAAAGAACAGATGAAGTCCAGTGTTCACATAAGGGCTTTGAATTCCCTAGAAATCAAGTACTTTTTAAAGGCAACTTAAGTTAAAAATGATATAACAAAAGCTAATTACAAACAAGAAGTGGAACTTGCGCAGCATCCAAACAGAAGTTCCCATATCATAAAATGATCCTTTTTATGGGAATGCCCTAATCTTCATGCTGCAGTGATATAATTTTCTTTTCCCCATGTTACTAGAGAACACATTTTTAGGACATATTTTTATTTTATACATAGGAAACTATTTTTTGCCATAGAATTGGCTATTTATTGAAATTTTTTGCTTTATATACTTTTATTTTGTTGCCTTTTGTTCTCCAGTTTTTCCCTGCAATGATCAGCTAATTGGAGTCAGCATCCTTGGAGATATTCAAAAGCCGCCTGACATAGGCTTGGGCAACTGACTCTAGTTGCTCTAGTTGCTCCTGCTTGAGCAGAGGGGTTGGACAAGAGGACCTCCAGAGGTCCCTTCCAACCTCCACCATTCTGTGAGTCTGTGATGGCCTTGCAGAGCAACCAGGCTGCAAAGCAAGGTAAGCTGGTTCAGTCCAGGAACACTTCATGATGTGAGCCAAAGCACAACCAAGTGGGATGACAGTGAGTTTGTCTTTAAAAGCACATGGCTGCTTCCAACTTAAACAATATTGAAGTGGTACCTACTGTCCGTAAGGTATAGAAACAGGGCTGAGGTTTGGTGAGTCAAGGCTCATACCTTTCTGGACTGAATCCCTGATCAGTATGGCATTTTGTATGACCCTGTGAACCCCCTAATTCTCCACCTGCATTGAACAGAGAGCTTTGTAGCCTAAATACAGGAGAAAATTTAGAGAGCTAGGGCTGATAAAACTAAACAATATGGTCTGAAAATCTAATACTGAATCATGGCTGGAATTCACTACTTTTCATAACTATGTTCACCAGGCTTATAACAGGCCTAGGGTGCTTGCCTATCTCAACACTGTGAAGAACACAAAGATAACTCTATAATGAGCCAAATAAACAGCTCAAAATAGACAGAAATATATTTTACCTTCTTAGAGAAAATGACCTAGCTATCAAAATTACGTATAGGATAATCTACCTGTAGAACCAATCACCATGCAAGCAATGTTAATCTGCCCTAAAATGCTCCAGGTGGACCTGGTTGAAAATCATTCTCTTCTCCCTCTGCCTTTAGGAAAGCAAGTTATTCTTGTTATGGGGTGGGAAAGCTTTATCAATAAAAGGCACTGTAAAATACCCTCCACGTGAACAGAATGTAGAAGGCATAGATTAGTCTCCATAAAAGGCTTTTTCTACAACCAATACTCCTCAGCCAGGAACACTTTATCTCTGGCTGTCACATGCGTCATCCTTGGCCTGGTGAGCTGTATTCGTCTCACATGAAATCAACTGGTTTGGATGGTCATAGAGAACACTGTTGCTGATGTGCTTGGGAACCGTAACTGCTGAACTGACAAAGAGATCGACTTTGCAAAAAGCAGTGGGAGCCCAGTAAGGTGCCATTTGTTTGTGTTGTGTAATGGCACAGGGACATCTAAATTAATAGCGTTGCTGAAGCAGTGGGTGCTCTGGGCTGGTCTGTAAAGTTTGTGTTAGCATTTAAGTAGCAGTCACTGAGCCTGAAGTAAAATCCTACCTACTGAAGGTTTATTAGGCTTAAAGACCTTAAGAAATATTGAGTGCTTTAAATAAAAAGTGCTATATGTGTCTATCTTTGTTATCAGTAAAATAAATAAAAATCAATCCTGCAGCAAACTCAGAGCTGATCAAATTAAGGTATACAAATAATCAAATCATTAAACATTATGACAATTATTCCTATCTCAGCGCCATGTAACTTGGTAAGTGGAAACTTGCAAACTAAATAAAATTATCCATTAAAAAATATTTTCCATAATTTTAAGTATTGACATCCAGTTCTTCCAACATGATAATACAATTCTCTCTGTATTACTCAAAGCACAAATAACTAATATTTAATGATACTAAAGCAGTACTGGGCTATTGGTGATTCTTGAAACTTTCCTCCAGGGAACACTGAAATACAGCATGATTAATGATTTAAATTAACCCAAGTATAGCGATAACAAGTATTTTAATTTGTGAGAAAATCATATCAGAAGCTATGCTATGGTAATTTGATATAATGCAATTTTTAGAATTGAATGAAAAGTAATCAAGCTACAATAAAGACAATTGAATAGGACCGTACACAGAACTAAAGTAGTGCCACCCCCAATTAATGTCCCCTGGTAGCAAATCTATCACTTTTGCAACTGGGATCCAGGTGGATGCAAATGAATAGGGCACTGGGGACATATAAATATTGCCACATGTAATTCATAACTAATATTTTCATTTATGTTACTGAACAACAGAGGTCCATTAGCAATTCAATTTGGAATTTTTACCAAAGCCTATAACAAAAACCTTAAGCAAATTATGGCATGTGTCATCAGTAAAAGTTCATAAAATACCATGAAACTAACAGAAAGAATTTACATGTCCTCAGCATCACAGGCTGTCTTCATAAAATCTTTTAACCTGCTGGTAATGACCACCTCATCACTACCAAGCAGCAAACACAGCCCTCGCTGTATTGCCTGCACCAGCTACCACTATGAACTTCTCCATGAAATCTAACTGAAGTTATCTGTGTGAATTTTCTCCTGAAGTTGTTTTTTAAGTTTCACGTATTTGCATCTTCTGGATCTCTACTGATGAAAAAAAAAAAATCTTCCTACGTAACTTTACTTGTGTACCCTTACATTGTGGGGTTTGTTTTTGGAGCGGGTGGGGATGCAAAGAGTAAAATCTGTCTGACCCTGAATGCTCAGGGGCTTTATTCTGTAACCTTCGCTCATGCCAGTGAGCAATTATTCACAACAATAACCCCATTCAAATCCACTGGAATTGGTTGCATAAGTGATAATCAAGGCTACTAAGAGTTTAATAATTATATCTTTGGATTTCAATCAATCTTCACTTGTAAAGTTATCCATTGAAAAAAGCCTCTGCTCCAATAGCTATATAATAAAGTTATAGATTTTTCTCCCCAATGGGCTAAATTATATTTCCTGTTATAATAGTGTGACATTTTGATGTTCCAAACACATAAAAGAATTCTGGACCTACAAACGCATTCCATCTTGTGAGATCGAACGATCCTTTATCCTCCATCACATTTAACTCAGCAGCAGAATTTTATCTTGTTTTTACAGATCCAAACAAAGGGTTTACAGAGCAAAAGAAAAACCAAATAGGACACTGATCTAAGGAACTACCATTATAAATGAAACAACTGTCAAATGTGGATGGAGACTGTACAAGTTTCCTCTAAAAGTAGGGAGATGATTTTTTAATTTTGTTCTTTAAGTATAGAAAAAATTAAATGGACTCATGACTGCATTTAATTCCCAAATGCAAATGCTTTCTCCTTCACTTTGTCCTCCAGCAAAAACCACTTTATGACACAACTGAAAAAGGTGGTTTTATTCTAACAGGAAAAATTTAGGGGACACAGTGTTTTCTCCTTCCTTCTCCAGCTTTGGTGTGTGCATAAATATGCTATTCCAAGCTCTGAAGAGAGTCTCTCTCTATTACTTGTGATTTTGAAGAGCATCATCGTAGAGAAACACTATCAATAAGGACTGTGAATGGCCAACACATTCAGAGTATTGAACACACTCTACCCTTGCAAAAATCAACTATGCAGCTCACATGCAGTAAGTGTATGTTGTACAGCTCTGGCCTTACTGCTCAGCACCCGGATCTCCTGGGCAAACAGGTCACTGTGGGCACACCACTTCAGATGACAGTAGTCCACAACTTTCTGTAAAAATATGATTATGACAATGATGTCCGCCACGGAAATCTATTAAGCAGTATCATTATTGGAATGAGACTGGTACTTTTTTACATTATTATTACTAGAAGGATCACACATCATATCTATATATGGGAGTCTCAGATGTCTGTTCTTCTAACAGAAACATGCCTACGCTTAACTACTACTTAACTATAGAAAAATAACACAACATAAAATGATTCTTTAATGTAATAAACTGCTCTTGATGTCATGTTTTTCTTGTTTTTAATCACAAAGTTTAACAACAACTTTAAAATCCAAATCCAACATCGTACGTAGTGGGCAGGTTTAGCTCCAAGTATGGAAGACCATTTAATTTCATTCTGAATTTGGCTGCTGGCTGGAAAGAAGTCTAAGCTCCTGACCATGAAATCTCTTAAATCACTGCTATGGTATTGTTTTTTAGTATTGAATTGTAAGAGGGCTTTGATCAAGGGAGTTCTGATGCTAGTGAAAAAAACCCAATAATAATAATAAAAAATAATAAATTTGAGCAGTCACTACCAGCCCCTGCCTGACAATGGAGAAAAGATAAGGATAAGGAGTGAGATAATTTTCATGATTGCCATTAAGGTGTAAATTTTAAAAAAAAATAAATCCATACTTTGGAAAGGTGAAAGCACCATTCAATTTCTCATCAGTTCTGCCCTTAACTTGCACAGCATGTGTTTCTGACCTAGAGCTGTAAACTTGTTCTGGGAACTCAACAGCTGCTCAGTCACAAACTGTTGCGCTCATTCTAACCTCTAGGCTCCCTGTACGTTAACGAATTGCTTGGTGGTACAGTCTCAACAAGACTGATGCCATCTACTTTTCACTATGTATATCACACATCAATGCATTAAACATCATTTATGATTTTAGATTTCACAGAAGTTATTATTACATCTCATTGTGAGAATATGACTGAATTTTCCTGAGATAAAATGAATCTTGTAACTCTTCATTTGCCTTTCAGAGGCCTCATTTTAGGGCATCTACTGTACACACATAAACATTCAGATTTTAAATATAAGAAGTCCATTTAGTGTGGCTTAAAATTTAAACATCTACATTTCCCTACTACAGAATCTTTGAGTGTGAAATTGAAAAGTAAATTTTAATATTCTTAGTGAAGTTCATCCAACAATTTGTTAGGTTGCAAAGAATCTTATTTAAAAGCATAGTCCCAAAGAATAAACAGAAAACTAGATTTCCATTGCCTGTCCTTGCCTAAACGGTTGGTATAGATTTCATTAATTAAAAAGTAATACAAGTGTTAAAGAAGAAAATAACAGGCAGCAATATTTGCTGAAACTTTGTCAGATTTCTATACACAGAGGGATCTGTCCTGAAGGATTGTGTCACATCTTCTCCTATACATAGGATTACTGTAAGGTTAAGAACTAGATTAACTTCACAATTAAAACACATGCAATTCAATCTTAACACAAAAACCCACTATTTTTTACTGTGAATTCGTCCAAACACTGGAACAGAGTGCCCAGAGAGGTTGTGGAGTCTCCATCTGTGGAGATACTCAAAACCTGACTGGACACGGTCCTGGGCAACCTAGTCTAGCTGACCTTGCTTGAGCAGGAGCATTGGATGAGATGATCTTGAGTCGTCCTTTCCAACCTCAACCATTTTGTGACTCTATAATCACAACTTGTCAGTAATAATGGAATATATGAATGAAGGACGAGATCAGTTTTGTGTTAAGTGCTTGTTCAAACAAGTCACTCTCGCAGGGATCAGGCCCATCACTGTTGCAGACTCTTTGCAATTTAGGCAAATATGTGCCTAAGCTGTTTCTGTACAGACTTCTATGACATGTTACTGACCTTTTGCAATCTTTTTCTGGAGGGAAATGAATCTTGATAGCAAAGGCTCATGAAACAATAACAGTATGGCTGTTTCTTGGTTATTTCAATGGTATGCTGTCAACAGCAGGGTTTATGAGCCTGATAAATGTGCATTCATGCAGAACAGGGAAAAGGCCACATTTGCATTGAGATTCAATTTTTAATTGTCCTTATTCTTTATTGATGCTCGGTGAATTGGATCTATAAAGAACCATTTTTAAGCAGAATGAAATTTGACAAATAGTATAGCTGTGTAAACAATTTCAGTAATTATGGCAGCAATTATTCTCTGTTCTATCCCTTGGTAGCTTTCAAAAGGGGAGAAAGAAAGTGACAAGAGACCAGCTTCAGAAACCCTGTGGAGATCACAGCATCATGAAAGTCAGAGATGCTAGATATAAAAAATCTATGCAACATAGGTTTAGCACAATAAGGTAAACATCGTCCCTACCCTGAGTTTCAAAGAGAAAAACCTTTCTTACTCGGAGAAATCAATAGACTCAAATTAATTAAACATGTAGGAAAAATGCTACCCACAGAAAAACTTTTAACAAGAGCATACAAAGTTGTGCAGTCACAAAATATTATACACCACCTTGTTATTTATACAACTACTAGAAATCATACTGGCATTATTCTCTCTTCAGGCTCTGTTAGAAAAATCAATCATTGCTCAGGATGATAATGAGGACACACCGGCAGCCAGAGATTAACTCTTCAGATAAGTTTTGCTGTCTTCCGCAGAGGCCTGGTTACACAGCAGGTCTTTTATTCTGAAGTTATTGACACTGTCAGTGCAGGGGGAGAGGAAATGCATTCTAGCTGCACTGGCGCTGCTGAGAGTATGATCTCTAAAAAACCCACAGATATACTGCATACAGTATACAAGAGAGATCAGATTATGATAATATTCCTTTCTAGACCTAAACCTCATTAATCATCCAGTATCCAAAGTCTAATAACTCTGTCCCAACAGAGCACTACTTGCCAGTTTCTCATTTCACACTAACTACAAGTGGAGCCAGTGGGAGTATAGTCATACCCCAACTATGGGAAGCAGAGTCCCGAGCATGTCAGTGAATTCCACCTCAGAAAAGTTTTGAAACCAGTTAGAAAGAAGACAAAATGACAACCAGTTACTTTAGAAGCTTGAAATACAGTGCAGAAGACACACAGAGAAAAATGTAGACAATAAAACAATGAAATGAGTCGTGCAAGGAGAAAAGCAGCCTATGAATTCAGAAAAAAAAAGCTTTAACAGATTAACAGAAAAAAGTGTCTTTATGACTATAAAAGAAAATGTTAATATCCTAGAGAATACGTTATTGATGAGAAGCTAAACTAATTTACAAGTTTCTTGTCCTCCAGCTTTTGTTTTTTGGAAACTCAGGAATACTTAGGAAATGCAGAGAAATGAGAAATAATTTCATTATCTGTCCATTAAGAAGATTCAGAGAGCTGCTAGACACAGAGAATGGTAAATCTTACCTAGCCAATCAAACCCAAATAATTCAATTAATTCTTAAATCAAAACTAAAGCGGTTTTTCTAGGTTTATTTTTCCACTGCTCATAGTCTCATACAAAAGACTGAAAGTTATGTGGCATTGCAAAGAAAGAATGCATATCAAGGTATGTGGCCGTCTGTCCCTCGTTAGATAAGAGCCCGATTGGAGCACTTTGTCCAAGACAGTGCACCACCTTTAAAAGCTGTGTAGGTGAAGCAGAGGTTACATTTACTTTTGTGGCCATCAACCGTGTCACATTTTTGCCCTTTATTGTATTCTCAAGGCACTGAAAGGAAGCGAACCGTATGCAAAAGAACGTGGAAACTACAGGTTTGACTGAGACTCAGCTCTAGAAGCACCAGCAAGCTTTAGAGCCTCTGCCACACAAAGCACACATCATATAAGGCTCTGCAGTTTACAGATAAGACAAAGAGGCAATAAGAGGCTAATCAGGATACTAGTGCACCTAGTCTGACTAATCAAATGATCAGCATCACCAGTAGAGCAAGGAGAGATATTTTGCAAGCATCCCAGCACAGGCTGCTATTTGAGAAGGGATTTACAGGACAACTAGCTAAAGAGTCAGAGGTGATCTGCCTGCACAGCAGATCCTCACAGAAAGTAATTATTTAGCTCCTGGCAGGACACACCGTCAAATACACTGCTTTGCAAAGACAGAACTAACTGGCCAAGAATGAAGACTCCTAATATTTAGTGTCAGGCAGCTGACAACTCAGTTGCCTTTGTATACGCTGGCGGCTCATTTTTTCCCTTTCTAAAATCTAGAGTGTGGCAGCCTTGCTCTCACTTTGCAGACCAAGAGCTTCCTCTGAGAGAGGTACCCGTCACTGCCCAGTCACTCCGGCAGCAGGAGCTGCCTGTACAACACTTGTTACCTCTACCCTCAGCACCCAGCTAAACCCCTTCTGCATATACGTCTCAGAGAACGGTTTACTTTTATATGTCAATATTATTATTAATTACCTGTCTGGATTAGCAGTGAAGATGTGTTTAATTAGGCCATACAAGTCTGGACTACTGCATGACTAAAATATAATTAATCTTTTAAAACCTTGGAGAGCTGATGTATAGGGTAGTCTAATGGTAGAAAATAAAACTTAATGAAGGACAGTTAAGCATATGAGAATGCTAGTATTATCAGAGAATAACAAACAGATTGCAATATTAAGAACACGAGTCTAATTACTATGATTTTGCATTTTTAATAGTGATCAGAAATTTAATCCTAGCCCTCCCCGTGTAACATAAATAACTGAATTTAATTATGTTACTTTTATTTTGAGGGATTAAGAACTGTGCTCCTTATTCATGACAATATTTTATTTCTTACCATTTCATTACATTTGACCTGTTTACTATGATGCCTTCTCCTTCCCCTCCAAATCCTGCAATACACTGTGAATCAGTTCATTTAAAGACATGATGAACACAATTGTCTTTGTCTCCTGTTCTCTCTGGGACATGTTTTGTTTTATTGTTTGCTGGGGAATACAGTTTTCAAATCAAGATAGCATTCCTGATGTGTAATTTAAAAAAACAGATTTCTTTCACAATTTCTCTGGCAATATGTTCAATGTAAGTTGCTAATATGCACATTCTTAAATGTGCAAAATATTAACACAAGCCAAGCACTACAAAACCAAAAACAAAAACCGAAGCCAACTTCTCATAGTATTTAAAACTTCCCTAGCCTTTTGAGGTATCTACACCTTGTATATACCTAAGAATCCCAGCAGCAAAGTACTGAGGTAACATTGTATCAAGTAGTATTTTTAAAATTAGCTAATTAAGGCTAAAACCAGTAGAGATGGTTGGTGAGAGCAACCATGTGATATGTTTTTGCTGGATGGCTGAGTTAAAGGATTAATTAATCACGATAAGAGTTGATGGGCTTCCGTGTTTGAAGATTAAGGATGGAACATTTTTTTCTATCAACAAATACATGAGGAGAAATTGTAGGAAAGATGGTGGATGCTAAATATTTGAGATGTCAGCAAGATTTTGTCAGGTGCTATAACCAGGTCATAGCATTCCCTTGTGTCATTAAAAGCCATTTTTGCCATTTGGATGGTATTCAGTACCTAAAGAACTTCACATAATAACTTTTGATCTGCTGTAAGGTATTCAGGAGATTATGATCTGTAGAAGAACACGACTACAGACAGGGAACGATTCTAGAAAGAGTCAGAAATACCTGACTAACCCCAAACAGAGAAAAATTGCAATGTCTCCCCTAAGTATATGATTTCTGCTCAAGAGAATTTATCACATGAATGGTGCCAGTAAGTATTAGCAAAATTGATACAACACTGCGGGTGTCCCAAAATAACGAGCAGATCAAGATTCCTTTCAGAGGCGAGTTTGATAGAGAAATTTGTATTTTGCTTGTCCTATAGAAGCAATCTGAGAGCTCTTTAGTTAACAAAGGAAATCTACGGAAAAAAAGGTGAAGATTTTTAAGATACTGAAAGAATTAAGTCTCTGTGGCAGTGGCCACCAAAACTGAAGTTATCACAGATACCTGGTAAAACTCTTCTAAAATGGTACAGCAAAACCCAGGGGTTTTGCATCTCACAGAGTAATACACATTGTATGATTATATACTTGTACCATATTTATTATACTCATATAGAATAGTTGGCTTTGACAGTAGTCCACCAGCACAAAAAATGTCCGTTCACATGAACACATGCCTTAGGTAGGAAAAGTCCATGTTAAATAATATTGACTGCAAACTGCTAGTACTATAACCAAGCAGGTCCTAATAAACCTTCCCTAGAAAATACAGACAGTTTTTTTTTTCCTTTTACAAATACAACTTCAGAGATAGATTCCTGAAGAAAACATGTTGCTAAGAAAGACTCACAACTAGATTGCTTGTTCAAAAAGGAAAAAGGAAAAGGACCTAAGCATATCTGTCTGATATCACATGAAAAGTGGAGACTGCTTAGACATATAATCATTTCTGTCATTAGCCGATCAATACCAATCAAGGCCTGAGAGTTCCTACTGCTTCTTGAAACTCATGGTGTATGTCTGTAACAGCAAACAACACTCACTTTCTGACATAAAAGATAGGCTTATAAATGTACAAGGTTGCCCACACAGAGACATACCGAAGGGAGAAGAATATTTAATTTCAAAATTAAGAAATGTGATCCAGGGCACTAAATTGCTGTTTTGCCTGAGAAAGTCTCAGACAACATGCAAGTCCATCAGCCTGAGAAAGCTTCATCTGAGGAGATGACAGCCAGAGCTGAGGAATTTCTTGCCTCTTGAAAACAGCATGTTTTCAAGACACTAAAGCAAGGCACCTTGGGAGAGTCACTGAAAGTTAGTTCATATATCAGTTATAGGTATTTGAAATGTTGCACTGTATTAATGTTATGGATATTATAGTATGCTATTGATATGGAGAAGCCTCAATACAAAAATTCTTTTGAAATCCTTCTGAAACTGTTACTTCATACATATTGTGCAAAGTCCATCAACTAGAACTAAGACTCCAAATTAAATTTGGCTGTTGCCCAATTCCTAGCTTCTGAATGGTACCCAAACAACACAGGGGACACCCCTAGCTCTTCTTCAAGACACTGGACTGACCAGAGGCCACATACATGATGGATGCAGCTAGCATAAAGCCAACAGAATTAACATAGCCTGCTAAGGGCAGACTGAGTACTGAGCTTGGCCCTTGGCACTATGCTATAACAAAACATTGGATAGCAAGCAGTGAATCTATATAGCAAGTTACATTTGCCCCTCAGCGGTCATCTAGACCTACTCCAATTGGTAAGATGACTGTGCAAGGCTACAACAGGTCTCCTCTTATCCACCTACATGACGACAGTTGAAGTACTGAAAATTTTTCTCAGCGCATTCACTTCTTTATTATGGCAATGAGAGCTAGAAAATTTGGTGATTTGCCAGATGCCAGTATCCTCACAGAAAAACAGAAGGAATGAAAATAAGTATTTTAATACATTGCATCTGGCCCAAATCTACACAGCATTTCAGAGGACAATGGAACCTATGAGTGGATTCTCACTACTAAATGTCAAAGTTTTGCCATGAAGATTAAAAAGCTTTTGGAAGAAAAGGCAGAAAAGAATTGTTGTAATGAGGGTCTTAGCAATAGGGATAACACAAGTAGTAATCTTTTTCATAGCTTTGATTATTACTTTTTCATACCTTTGATTTCTATAGTCCACAAGAAACTTTGACTGATCAAGCCATGTAATTCTAAATGACCTATCATAATAGTTACTTTCTTTCAGTTTGGAAAAAAATAACAATATTTCAGGTAAATGAGCCTTCCCTCTCCCCTCCTCCAACCACAACATACTTTCCTTGCTTGCTTTTTTTCAAATGCATTTACTACTGAAACAACAGATCCACATTTTAAAACAAACTTTAAAAAGTACTACACTAGTGGACCTCAAATATTTAAAAGAAAAAAATATGACACAGTGCTAGCCAACTTCTTGTCGGAAGTGCATTTCTTACGCTGGTTTTCAGTTTGAGTGCCAGAGACTAATCTGAAAGCTGCATCCTTATATGAGCCTCACAGTAGCTGCCAGAACTACTTCAAGGCTCCTCAGTTCAATGTGCAAAAATGAATTTTATGTCACAGGGATGAGTCCTAGGCCATTTTTCACAAGTAAAAAGGCTTCAGAGAACTAGAAGAGGGCTGGAGAGACAGCTTGGACAGTCAGCATCTACTCATACTTCCATAACAGATACTCTTTTATCCTTGAAACTAGCCTGTTGGAGTCAGCCTGACACCATCATATTTTCTCACCTTTCTTCCCATCAACCAGTATTTCTGACAGTCTGTTCTAAAGCCATTTTTTACTTTTCCTCTGCCTTGACTAGGTTGTGGCTGTAACATCACATTGTATCAAATTTTCTGAAGTAAATACAGCTACTAGCAAGTCTTCTGGGAAATAATAATAATAAAAAAATCTATAGAAGCAGGACAGAACAAATTAAATAGGGATTGAAGTTGCAGAAAAGGCCAGTGTTTTACTCAGACATAATGCACAAAATGGCTGCTTATAAACTATGGGAGTAATTGTATACCATCAACTCAATAAATAGACTTCCTACATTGTCAAGATACCATAGGGAATAACACTATATTTAAGGAGTGCAAAACCACTTATGGGAATCTCTTCAGTGAGATTATCAGAGGGGTTACTTCTCCACATTCTTGAAATATCCTATTTAGATCAATAGGATTAACTCAAAGACCATAAACAGAGGCCCCATAATACTGAAGCAAGTAGAAATATCTAGGATCAATAGGTGTTTAGGATTACTAATGAACAGGTAATATTGAATTACTACAACAAAATACAACACTTTCTCTAATTTTACATAACAGACACCAATTTTACCAGGTATCTTAAAAGATGCCCTTAAAACCTAGTACTGCTAAATCACTTTTCACCTTCTAAGCTCATAAAATATATTAACTTTAATATTCACAGTCTCCTTCTGGGGACGATAAGTATTGTTTTTCCCACGTGGTGAAACAGGCAGCAAAACTGCTTGTGGTTTCCCCCGCCCCCAAGACTACTGATGGAACCCTGTATGCAGACCACTAGAGGCTCCTGTAATAATTAGCTCCCTCAGTAAGTATTTCTGTCCTTTCCCTGTATTCTCCACGTTAACATCTTTATTCTGTCACATGAAAATTATAGTGTCAAATGCATAATGGTTTGCTGTGAGCTTAGACATAAGCAAGTATGCCAAACTCAAGGCAATTTTTACAATATGAATTTCATAAGCAGACCTGCACATACAATAATTACAAAGCAATGGCCTTTTTTCCTTTGGGGCACATGACAAAAAAGTGCCTTTTTGATGCATTTCAGCTATTCAATTTTTAAATCTTTTAAAGTTTTAAATTCTAATTTTAAATAAAAAAAAGATTTTCACAAAACTTTTCAAACTTTGAAAAGTTTGTCAAATGTAAAACTTTTGCACAGGAAGAATTAGAAGAAAAGCTTTTTTTCTTTTGTATGTTATTCTACCTCCATAAAAACATCTTTCGCTGCCCATTATGAAATGAAACAGACGCAGCTTTTGAGGAGGCATGACATTTCAGAGGTTCTTGCACATCTAGACTTTAGAGAATCTTATGTTCTGTTATTCTTGTTGGTTTTGGATAACTTAGCAACATCTGTTCCTGGGGAATTGTAGCTAAGCACACTCGTAGGTCTGACGTGAAAAATTGAGAAAATAATTACTATACTCTGGGACATTTGTTCCATTGAGAAATTCCTACTGTGTCACTTCTGGATTTATTACATTTGAACATTTTTTCCTCTTAATTTTTATTTATGTCATTAGATTTGCAATTCTGGCATAAGCTAATCTAGTGGTTATAGACAGCATCTTAAATACTATAGCTGCAGTGGTGTTGCATCATGATCATGTCTCCTTTATAAGCATTATGAGGCATATTTCCTCCCCTCCCCCACAAACACTGAAATTTCAAGTCAAAGTTCCTTGAAATATTCCCTTGTTCCTTCTGATTCAACATTTACTATGGTTACTGGCAGTAACTGACCTTGAAGAAAGCATGTACCACACTCACTCTGTTACATCATATAGATTAGACTGGGCCTGGCAAGTTGTCTTCAGCATTTTTTCCCCCTTCAGCTAATTTCTAGCGACTTAAGTGTATCTAAAAATACAGACAAAGTCCTGCTTCAAATATGGTTTGAATATTAGTGGCAGCACAGAGTGTCACTGCTGATATTAGACCCTTCCTATCAGCCAAGTTTCAATAACAGCAATTCCCTTGACTAAGCACTGTTGTCTTTGAAAGGTTTAGGTGGAAAAACAAACAAGGGCTATTTCACAAGAAATTCAGACTAAATTATCAGTCATGCAAATGCTTAAATGATTTTGCAGAGTCAGAACACTGAGGACCAAGCTGACTTCCAGATGACTTTGGTTACTCAACATCTGCACTGTAAACACAGGAAGAGAGAGAGAGAGAAAGGAACAGAGATTTTTGTTTTCTTCATTTCAAGAAAACAGTATGAGCTTTTCTACTACATAACGAAGTTCCACGCATTCGTGCACTGAGAATTGTGCTACACTATTCCCCATCATAGGAAAATCATTGGCAACAAGAACACAATGATTTATTTGTACTACTTATTAAAGGACTTAACAAAATAGAATTTATCGGTATTACCATGTTTGTCTGATTCCAGCTTAATTCTTAGCATTCTTAAGCCATGCAAATCAAAAGGGGAAAAAAGTTTATTTGCCTGCCTTCCTATACTCAAGGCTCAGTTCTTTTTAATACATAATTTTGGGAATCTTCATAACTACCAGGAAAATATAGTCCTGCAATGTTTCTGCATTAAAAAAAATCATGCAAGGTCTCTGCTTCTTCAGGTAAAAGAGTATGCCCATCTCAAAAAACTAATAGCTTGTATAGTATTAATGAATGAATGCTTGAATACTGAGAGGACATTTCCAATTAACATACATAATAATTAAAAGTCCTTTGTCTTACTTATTTTGTGTCCCTTGAAAATCATCCACATTATAAAGGCCTGATCCACCATCTGGGAAGTACTTAGCATCTTCTTCATGGGAAGCTTTAATTACAGAAGATTCAGTCTATGGCTCTGGGAAATTCAGATTCCATATTTCATGAATATCAGGGCAGGATTTAAAAGACAGAACCATTAACTTAAAAACCAAGGCTAACTAATTAGTAACATTAAGACTTGACATCATGGCTACCATTAAACCTCATCTGCCCAAACACAACTCCAACTACTGCATCATTTTTGCTTACGTAGTGGTATCGAAAAACATACGAAAAACAACAGAAGGCTGAAATACAAACCAGTGAAAAAAGCAGTTGTAGACATCTCACTTAAATGTTAATTATATATTGAGACTGTAATACTTCTTAATGAGTCGGATTAGTTGATGTGGTAAATAGCCTTATAAACACTTTTAAAGCACCTGTGTAACATATTTGAGTTATGTGAGCCAGAGAGTATTTTACTAATAATAATGTGTCAAATCCACAAAATTGCTGGAAGGTGAAAAGGGATAAGGTCAAAGATCTTATCCCTAATTAATTAGCACGGAATACTCAGTAGAATTACATATGCATTTACATGTGCAGAACTTTAAGTTACATTAACTTGAACTAATTACTATGAACTGCAGGAGGCTTTGGAGTCACCTCTGTAGCTTCACTTCCTTCCACCAAAGAATTTATTAATATTTTAAAATACTTTGTTTTTATCGAGGGACCTTTTATATGAAACAGAGAGTAATATATCGTAATACTGAGATATTCTGACTATTAAAACAAAGTAAAAATAAGTAGTAAAGAAAATACTTAAACTAGAACCAAAGTTGATCTAAATTAAATCTTCTGTAGCTGTTAAAGTTTCATAGTATTAAGTATTAGAAAATTAGTTTTTAGAATCTGTCTTGCAATGCAACCACCACCTTGCCATTAAACATTAAAACTGGTCACTGAAAGGTCCTTTTGGATTATTTGCAAGAGTGGATATTGTATTTGATTCACAATCACAGATTTACAGGTATGACTTTACACAATCCTGTAATCTTCCTGTTATATCTACTAGTTAATATACAGCAATTAAAATCCTGGAAGCCTGTAGTTCTTTGTTTTTTCCAATAATGAAGATGAAAAATGAAAACAAAAAATGAAAAATAGAAATAATTAGGGCAAAAAAGTGCTTAATCTTATTTTTCCTGTATGTGTGTTACAGAACTAATTTAGTATCTATTTTAGAATAAGAAAAAAGAAAAAAAATTAGTTTCTTTCAAATCTGCTTTCAAATTTTGTTCATTACATTTGTTTTAAATTTTGATATATGATATCCTCTCTTCATAACAATAGATGCCTCTGAAAAGATTAGTGGTATCTTTTAATTAGTGAGATGCACTTATAACCAAGATGGTAAATAACACTAGTCTTACTGCATTTTGGGAGAGCAAGTCTGGGTATTAGCCTGTTTGCAAAATCTTTTAATTCATAGTGCACAGATTACAATGTTTCCTTAGATTAAATACCAAACTTCACATTCCCAACCTTTAGAATTCTTAACTGTGTGCATTTCAGAGAATTTGGTAGTAATAACCAATCCAATAATAAACTAATAATCAATAACAATCTATAGATGGTGAGTAACTCTCCTTGATGAAACATTCCCACCTATGGTGATAACTGAGTGACTGCAGACAAGAGATCTGAAATCCAGCATGGGGGAGCAACCCATATAACAGCAGAACCCTTTACAGAATCCAGCTTCCATTTGAAGTATCATGAGACCCTTGAAATATTTGCCAATTAGCAATTTCTAAAAGGATCTTCTGATGAAGAGGAGAAGCCAGAATAATTTTAAACTCGTGGGTTTATAGCTTTTGATTTCATTGGAGATGCTAGACATCAGGAGCAGTGTGGAAGGGAAAGGAGTTCTTACTTTGTCTTATCCTTACAGTATGTAAAGAATTCAAGGAGGGTGCATATTGCCACATCACTTCTTTCCTTTACCTGCATCCTATGGGATTGTCGTTTCTTCACATAACCATGTATATTGACCACAGTCCAAAAACCAGAGGGATACGAGAGAGGAAAATCATAACTAATCTTCTGGTATGTTATTTCTTCTAATTCAGCTAAATCAATTCTTGGGTGTAAAATGTCAACATGGAAAATTGGGAATTATAGTTTAATTTGACACTTAATTTTAGGGAATATTTTCACAAGAGGAGAGAGTTGAAGCATCAACACTCTTTTTCAGGAGGAAAATTTGAATTTGAATATTTCCTGCAAAAAACCTGAAAGCTAACAGAATTGTACCAGGGTTGAATTCCTGATCCCATTAATTGTCAGCTGCATGAAGGAAGGGGCAAAGGGACAGCAAGTTTTTGCTTTTGGTTTAGGGATAAGTGAATTAACCATGTTTTTCTTTCCTTCATTAAATTGTGTAATAGTTAATTTTGGATTTTGTACATTAATGGACACCGTTTATCTTAATTTTGTGTCAAGAGATTTCATGGATATTGAATAACGTCAAGACATTCCATCACAGTGGCAATTTGTAAATCCTGGATACTGCAGTGCTTTGCATTAAGCAAAACACTAGTACCTATTTTTGTGGAATACTCAGAAAATATCAAACTGTTAACTCCCCTTAATATGATTTACCTGGCAATTATAGTCTGTGAAGACACATCTTTAAGAGTCAGTGTAAGTCAGGAAAACTCCTTAATACGTGGTGGATTAAAGGGGTTCCAAGATAGCTGCTAAAAACTGCTTTAGCTGAATTTAGAGAAATGGAAATTAGTCTCCCTGATCAACTTTATCAACTCTGTCACGGGATCGTTATTGGTGGCAAGGTAGAAATAAAGTATCAGACCTATTGTGTCTGGTGCTGTTAGCAATAGCCAGAATTAGCTAATAATGATGTAGCTATTTATTTCTGTGTCATATATTGAAGTTACAGAAAAGGTTTAATAACATCCTTTAGAGAACAGCTTTTCGCTTTCATCACTTGAAGGCATCTGGGCATCTGGAATAATATAGAGCCACTGTGTATGTTACAATGTTCCAATCTTACATACTCGTAAACTGACGAGGAATTTGCTGAAAGAGAACCACAGCTAGAGTTAATCCATATGGCTGTATTGAATTAATCAGAATGACAGAATGATACTTATACAAATAAAGTGAGAATTTAATCTATGATTTAATGTAGGTTAGGATACCAGTACACAACAGAGACTGCTGTCTGTGTCTTGCTAGGTCCTTCATGACAGTACTTCAGCTCACCTTAGAAGTTGAAACAATTTTGCTCAAACTATTCTGCAAGATGCAGAATGAGCTCAAAACCTCAAAATTGACAGTTGATAAAATCATTTTAACCTAAAAAATTTCAACAAGAATTAAAAACTATAGAATTGCTTACACATACCCTAAGTGATGTTGTATTGGTGTACAGGTTACTAAATACATATATTAGTTTGGTTTAAGGTCTGGTATAAAGATAAAAATGAAGAACCGTTCAGGATAAGTCAGTTCTCTGCAAATACTAAGGGAGTGCTAAGAGATAATTCTGTAAAGAAAAAGACTGCTTTTAGGTGATAGTTGAAGCATAACAGACATCAAAAGAATGGCGAGGTTTAAAAAGTAACATTTTCTAGACACAGTAGGGAACTAGGAACAGGAAAAGCAAGGAAAGACATACAATTTACCGAGGTTAACTGAAAGCAAGTCTGTTCAGCTAGAAATTATGAAGTAGTAAGACCTTTAGGAAAATAAATGTGTGGAGTATTTTTAAACATGTTTTTCCTCTTAAAAGGCCTTGTCTGTTGTTAATATAAGCACTGTTATTTCAAAAGGCTCATCTAATTATTACATATGCTAGTGCCCACAGCCAAGAAAAGAACCACAAGGACTGAAGACCATCAGACCTGAAGAAAAATCATTGCTACATTCTTTCTCCAATTGAAAGTATCACATGAGAAATAAATATTCATGTCTAAAAACCTCTACAAAAGCATTCAGAGACATGCAGAAAGACAAAAGCACAGCTAACCCTGTAGCTGGGAAATCTTACACTGCAAGAAATAAAATCTTCTAAGAAACCCTAAAACCTAGTACTGGTGAACACTTTCAAAAACTCAAAACCAGCTGTAGATATTTGGGACGGAAATGTCATTGTTATTGTTTTCCATATAAAAATATTTATGAATAAACATGTACCTTTTTGATTTCATACAGCACAAGTTGTGACTCCCTACTCTCCTGTATCTTTCAAAATATCCACCTAAACCTGAAAAAAATGTTTGAAGATGGTAGCAGAGAAAAAAAGGAGCAGCTCAGCTCTAAGTTTTTCAGCTGTCCTCCAGAGACAGTAAGTATCTGGTGATCGTCTCAACTGAAGAGGGAACTTGGTTATGCTTCCTCATCGCACAGTTGTCTACATAAAGAGGTAATGTGATGTTTTGATCTCAACACAAGTAATGAAAGCCAGAAGGGAGCACAAGTTCAGAATTTCAAGTGGGTTTGTTTAAGACAGCCTATGGGTATTGCTTTAAACCTGGCACAACCACTTTTACCAAGTCTTGTAGCTCTTTGCTGGTATGAAGAATGCATTAGCCAAGGATGATTACAATAAGTAGTTTTACTATGAAAAATTTAGAACCCTGACTGAAATATAATAGACTTTCTCAAACTCTATCAAGATCCTGCAGCTCTTCAAATCTACACAGGATTGATAATTTTGAGTGTCTCTGCTGGCACCTGAATATGGTCCAGTTTAGCTTGCTCTACAAACTGGAAAAGGCACTCTCATGCATAATCGTCAATGTATAACATTTCTGTTATACCCTAGCTTTCTTTTTATCAGAGCAAACATTCACAGATTCTTCTCCTCTTCTGCAGAAAAACACTTTAAAAAGCAAATAATTAGCTCTGTGAAAGCATCAGCTCTGTTGCTGTCCAGTCTTTCTATGATTGGTTTGCTTCACTACGTTAAAAAAGACAATATGTTCAACTCTACCTTCTTATATCTATTTGGATTGTTTGATGGGGGACATCCATGTGCAGAGTTCAGAGATGAAAGAATCCTTGTCTTTATAGGGCCAGAGGATTTGTAAGACCTCGAGGTTCATTAATCTTGTTGATCCTGACTGTCATATTTTCAGGATTAAGTCATACCTAGACTGCTGGAGCTGCTATTAGTATAGCAGCTCCAGCATGGTTAGTATAAAAATAAAATATTTTTGACACACTTGGTTTATTTTGTACATTATTTATGTTTACAATGTTCTTTTCTATTATCTCTTCTACTCAGGAAGTAAATACTGGAAAACGATTATTAAAATAAAAACTTTAATATGATGCAATTCACCTCTATATAGTTGGAGGAGTCTCATTTTTAGTATCTGAGACATATTCTAATTTTAACTCCATAAAAATTTAACTTTGGAAGGTAAAGACCAAAGAAAAAGGCACTTCAAAACATAATATTTCAAAAATGATTGGAACATTACTAATTTTTACTCTTCTAATCCGCTAACTTGAGAGATATATATCAAGGCATTTTTTAGGAACCCATGAGAAAAGAGTCACTGGAGGAGAACTGTGGGTAACGGGAACAATAATACCTGCACTAAAAATTCCTTTGCTTTTCAAAAGGAAGATCAAAGGAAAACATTAATCAAAATGAAAATGTTTTTTCTGTTATAAGTAGCATGATCCAGGGCTTCAGTTAGGTATTTTCATTTAAGGTTAAGGTAGCTCATGAATACGGGAATTCCATACAGTTATTCTGAACTAATTTAAATTTTATTTAATTTTTTTTCCCTGTGATATTAGAGAATGTATACTGCTGACTACTAGCTTTATAATTAGAATGAAAAACAGTAGGAATAAAAACTTGTCTTATTTTACATTTGTAAATGAATAAGTATATATGAACTGTCACGGATAACTAATGTTCAAGAAACTTGATTCTTTGCTCAATGTATCATCATGACTGTACAGGTAAGTCAAAGGGCAAGGAATTGAAAAATTTTGACCCTTCTACTGGTTATTTTACAAAAGCCCTCTGTTGGTAATTCAACAAATTCTGTATTTCACAGGTTATCTACCTTTTAGAAGAAAATGGTATCATACTAATCCATAGTGGGCCTAATACATTACTATTAAAAAGTGGTCTGTGCATACTGAAGGTGCTCATTAATTATTTTATACAGAGGAAATCGTAGCATTACTTACTAATAATGCTTCTCAACATTTCCTTGTTAGAAGACTGTTTTCAATATGTCAACCTTAGCAAAATTTAATGATCAGTACTGAAATTTTCCATCTCATGGACTTAATGAAGATTTATTTTCCTTTTTTTTTTTTTTTAATCAGAGTAACTTCAGAAAATAGTTCAACAGCTTATGATTAACTAGAAAAAATACATTGTTTCTTTGAGGAAAACAATTCTCAGCATCTTTGCTTTGGAAAAAGAAAAGAAAAAGGAAAAAAATCCTCTTGAGAACTGCTGCTTCACAACAGAATTGAAATTTGACAGATGTGGGTGAGGCTTGTGTCAGAGGTTTCTTTTTTGCTATTCCTATAAGCAGTCTTTTCAATGTAGTTTGCATATGTTCCCTAGAGATGGAGATTTTAGTAGCTAAATTCTTTGGAGCTTTCCTTCACACTTCTTACTTGATACTCCTTGTGATTGCAGCTTTAGTGAATATTCACAAAATCCCTTCTCAAGACAAGAATTTTACAAATCCAGTCTGCAGCAAGCTACATTATGCCATTATATAGTTAATAAAACAAAGAATAATATTTGAATTAACCTGACTAGAAGGTCACAATTAGGTGATTGCAGTGTCAGTCGTGCTCATCCTTGAGAACTTCTAAAGTGAAAATTCAAACTACTAGTAGGACTCAGATGGATCAAGGAGTCTTCAGGGTGCCAGACAGAAGATGCTGCACTTGCCTGACATATGTGATCTCCATGCCTTTCATTCACAGGCCACCACTTCAAAAGGAAGGTTAGTGACAGCTACATATATATATATATACCTACAGATTTATTGCCCCACCACACATAAAAATGTTCTTTATACACACACACACTCTCAAGAAACAAAATGTGAACAGGAGAAGAAAAAGGGGGAAAAGACAAATAACCTTTCATAATTGTAAGTAGTTGAAAAACAGTTTTGATTAATATAAGTAAACTTACAGTAAAGATAACATTTCCATTGAAAACCTGTATCTATCTTTACTTCAGATACTGGCAACACAAAAATGAATGTTATATTTGAAGATTTTTTTCTTATTTTAAACATTCTTTTATAAAATAATAGCACTTAAATTTAAAACTTTTCTAAAGAAATACTTTCTTTCTACTTTTGCACACGCACATAACAGTGCAGGATGACATCTGAACACTATCAATATAAATTCTTCATAATCATTGCAATTTTTTCAGATACCAACATAACTGAGAGCATACTAGGCTCACACAGAGGTAAGGGTGAGTAGCTAGAAAAGGTCATTTACTGAGATTGTTCTGCCAAAGACTACTATAATTTAATGTAAATATTTGCATTGCTATGATGTAAAAAATAAGCAATACATGAGTCACCCTCTTATCAAATCTTTTGTTATCATCATCACGTCATTTTGTGGCAACACACAGGAACAGATGGGGAAACATATGACATGCATTATCAGATCCCTGATACTGCTGGTAGCAGCATCCATTTAAGCCATCACTGAAAAATCTTTTTGTTTTGCACTTACCTTTTATAAAAGTCTGGGGCCACATTATCGACTATCTTTTCTTTGGAAGAAAGAATATACACATGGGAACTATGCACACATCCGTATGAAACTAAGTCTTCAGCTCCAATTTCTGACTATTTGAGTACAAACCACCAAAATAATGGTGGCTTCATGTATTCCCCACATATATTTTTATTCTACATATTCTACCCTTGGGAGTGCAGAAAATACTACTTAAATTCCTAGGACCTTTATAATATGAGTAACTCTTAAGCATTTCAAATTAATTCATATGTGTAGCTGATACTGAGTCATATTAGTGAATTTAATAAGCTTAAACTAGGACTTTTTGTATTACACTGAATGTGAATTTGCATAATTCATGTTCAGATACTCAGCTGCAACTTGCATGTTGAAAAAATAATAAACAGTAAATTAATCATATCATTTTAGAACCAATTGAAATGTAAACCTGCAATTTACTGAATAAAAGTGAATATTTTAGCAGTACAAAAATACATGAATTGGTAACTTCAATAAAATTAATTTCTACTAGAGTTAGAAAGACGACAAACTTTTCTGAACTGAACTGTACATCAGTTACAAAAACCCAGCAACATTGTATGTTTGAAATGATTTAAACTCTCTGCAAAGCATGATTTCCACAAAGGATGTAGTATATAGTTCAAAAGGTAATGAATGCAACACTAATTTTGAGGTTACGTTGAAACCATCTATCCATTTCAAAACTCTTTCTCACATTGACTTCACAAGATACGAGATTCTCAAATAACAAGAGAGAATTAAGCTAGCTGGCATGTATTTGGACCAGTATAATGAAATGCTTTCCTATTCTGACTCTTGTTTAGATCATGCCCACAGAAGGACGCTTGCAAGAGAAGATAAAAGAATCTTTTGAACACAGATGCATTGGCCAACAGCTGAGACACAAACAAAGAAAATCAGCTCAAAATGCCTCTCTTTTGCATCCTATTCTAAACCCCACCATCTTTCTCAAAAGAAATAACACCATGGAAAAATTAACATTTTTTTGTAGAGTAAAAGGCTACCGTGCCAGAGTCGAGAACATGTAGAAGCCTTTCTGTTCAAAAGATTTTAAAGGTTCATCTCCCTGTGGAACTCCAGGAAGCTGCTTTCCACAAGAATAAAGTCTAATAAAGGTTCATGCCTTTATCTTGGCATAAACCATGAGTTTATATTTACCAAAATATAAGGTACTATTCTGAGACAGACTTTCTTCAACACACTATTCCCCCACCCCAAACAGAGTGGAGGGTGATATATAATCAATACTATGGAAAAAAAAAACCAACCCAAAAACCTAACCCAAAAACCCACCCCAGACTTTATGCTGAAATTGGCACACTAATTTCTGTAGCAGAACATACAGAAAAACATTAATGAATTTTTATGCTCAAGCCTTACATTCTTTAACATTTGATATGATGAGAAGGAAACAAAAAGTCCATCTCAATACTAAGAGTCACCTTGCTGTATTATTAATCTACCTCAGACCACAAGTTGCTAAAACTGCCTTTTCAGCGAGTATTGAAATGCCATTAACCACGAGTACCCTAAGTGAATGGAAATCTAAATCTAATTTCCTAGCAGGCTCCATTTATAGAATAAAATTTGCCCTGTTACATTAAGTTACGTTATTGCTTTAAAAATGACACCAATCATAAAGAAAAGGTCTAGGGACAATCCATTGTGAGGAGTTTCAGCTGTTATATATTTTCTAGATAGCATCTGACATTACCATACCACTTGGTGCCAAAGCTGTAAAATCAGAGCTAAAGAAAACATTTACGAAAATTACGTTTGCCGTGCCTTCCAGAGAGCATGTCAGAGCGCAGGCTGAAGTGCAGCGCTTTCTGTACTCGGACTCTGTGCATCCACATTGCCACCTGCAGAATACCTGCTAATTCAGGACCAGCATGCCTAGGTGGCCTGAGGACAAGCCTGCCATCGCCAGTCCAGCCACGCTGTGAGCAGGGGAGACAAGGAGAGGACACAGAGCAACACATGCTCCTTCCTTCCCCCTTAGCGTGCTCCACGGCTCACCTGATCTACGTGTGAGCTCAACCCTGAGAAGGAACCCTACGCCTCTACTCCAAAAGTAACCCAATGAACAACACAATAAAGATTATTAGCTGAGCACCGTTAACCGATATAGGTAAGTAACAGCTCAAAAAGACTGAATGTGGAATGTGAAAATGCAACTGAGGATGCACGCTGCTTTCACAAAAAGTATTTTTGGCCATTCTCACTCCTTTCTAGCAGTTAACCTGTCACCAACCGTCATCTTTTGTCACTTTCCTTCAGTATAAGAACTGTAGTAAGGACACTTATGAAACCAGATGTAAAACCATGTTGAGACAACCATTATATTACCGTCTATGTTAATGCAATCGGATTCAAATTACAGAAAATAAGGAATTTTTGTGTCTAAGCCTGTCATCTTAAAACAGTCAAAACTATCTGACTTAGATTAGTGAGGTTGTTTGTTTTTACAAAAAATGGGTGGTTTGGGAAAGAAATTATTTTATTTGTTTTGAAATATTTTTAATCTATTGTTGGAATAAAAGGGGTTTTAGATCCTCTTTTATGAAACACATCTTCCTTTAAGAATCAGAACTATAGCTTCCAAGGACCTGGTATTTCATGTGTGAAATTCGTAACTTCTTGTATAGTGGACACCATCTCTTTTGTCTTTTATATTCAAGTAATAACAGCAATTAAGTACTGATTCTTGCCAGTACTTTCTGAATTAATGCAATTAAGTGTGAGTCTAAAACTCTAGTCACACAGACACAATACAATTGCCTCCTTATGAAACTGTAATGAATAAAATCAAACAGCAGGAATTCCACTGGAAACAATGAATAGTAGCAATCTACTTCATCTTATATTACACTGACTGCTTCATATAATTTCATTTCATTTCTACATAAAATAGAGAATTCTATTGTCTGCTCTGCTGCCATTTCTCTTGATATTTGAAATATATTTAATTATACAAGGTCACATCTGAAGAGATAAAGCTCTCCAGAGAGAAAGAAATTGAACTTTTCCATATCAGATCACTTCTCTCTCCAGAAATGAATTCTTTATTACCCCGAAATTACAGGGTATTATCCTGAAATGACATGATATGTCTTATTTCTCATCTAGCACATTCCTGGAATTAGGCTGGAGTATAAAAGAAAACTAATGGTTCTGAGAATTGGCTGCTCCAACGGCTTCGCTCTTTCATTACTCACTCTTGATAATTGGCAGTCCACAGCAGGAGAAGCTGGAAGAAATATGCCAGTTGCATTTAGAGATGGGAGTTATGGCCTTTTCTTTATGATGTTGCATAAAAAATTATGGCAAATTATAACAGCTGTTACGATTGTGTTAAACCTGCCAAAGGTCTGTTTGTGCTAAATTTTTTTTTTTTCCAAATTCTAAATTTAGAGTTCTTCGGTCCTTCAAAGGCCTAAAAAGTGTTTGCAATGGGGTGGCACAAATGGAAAAAGAGTAATTAATGGGAAGACAAACGTCATTGAAGATGAAAAGAGGTTCAAAAATTTCTGAAACTCCCTTTTTATCCCCACATTGAGTACATTTGGAAAAACAGACACATTTCATAGCTATATATTTTAGTCATCAAGGCATTTCGTTAAATGTTATACTTTCTGGATTATATCTAATACTCACAAAATGTGTAAATATAATAAAACACCTATTCAATTTTTTCCCTAAATTTTTTCTGGATCTACTTACTACGGTTTTATAAGGAAGTAATTGTGTTACAAGGATTTTTATCACTTTTTTTCATGACATCTATTTGAACTACAGAAAAAAACCCCCAGTATTACACTATATAGAATATAATTGCTTATGATTGCTACAGTTTTCCAAATTTATTTGGCCTGTTTTCCAAGGATAGGAGACAAATAGTTCCAGAACAGGAAATGCTCTGAAAATACACAAAATATTATCTGTACAGATGTATACATACAAATCTTGTAAAGTGGATCCCCGAACCTGCTCTAGTAACTACTTCTACCAGGTTAACCCACAGGTATAAGGATGACCAACTTCTCAAACGTGTTCAAACATAACATTTCTATATTACAAAGGCTGTTCAAATCTTAACAGGCAGTTTAAATTAAAAATACAAGTCAGTTTGTACATGACTGCCTGAGACACTTACAAACTCAATTTTCTGGATAAAATCCAGACTTCATCCTGTTTGTACAAATGAGTGATGAGAAAGCTGTAAAATATGCGTTTTGGAAAGCAGTAAAAGAAAGAGACTTTCTAGAGTTTTCAGTGCCCTGGTGATGTATGGTCCATATACTTGTTGTGCTGCTGTAGAGCAATTTGGCACCGTGGGAGCTACAGAGCTGTTGGGGTTTGATACCATATAGGCTAGCTTTAACTGAGCCCATAGAGACCTTCTGCATCTTGATGCTTTTACAGCCTTTTAGGAGGCACTCTTAGCACAACCTACAGTATTCTTCATAAACTATTGTTTTTGTTGGTGGTGTTCATAGTTCAACATTTTTATATCTGCTATGGGTTTAAAATTAACCACTAACAAGGAGCGACAGCTGCAGCAAAAAATGGATTTGCAGATCCAAGGTGCTACAAATATCATATTGAAAGTACAAAGGAAATAAGGAACTGCAACTAAAGGGAGAACAGTTTTTTCAGCCGGGCCACTAGATTACAATGCTCTCTTTTCAAATTGCTCATGCTTTCTAAAGGTATGCAAACCTGGCAAAATCAAAAGAAAGTTTTATGAAAGCTGTAGGTGTGAACTGTAAAAGCCCATGTTCTGCCAACTAATTCACAATAGCATGCACCATCACAGCACACATACACAGCACAACACTGTTATATTATTAAAATTTTCTACATTCATTAAACTTTAATTAGACTTTATTTAAACTTTCATTAGACTTTAATAAATAGTTGGAAATCCTGTTTCCATTAATATATTGTTCAAAAAACAGATTTCCCAAGTCTTAAAATAGAACAATGGGGCTACTCTTTGCTATGTCTTTGTTACAAAGCTTTCAAGGCATTATGCCGTGTACAAGTTTGTGTTCAGATGCTTCATAATTTATTACTGTTTCTTATTTATATTTGCCTGCTTAGCAAAGCTAAGCAAAACAACAAAAAAGAAAAAAGAAAGGAGATGTAGAGATAATTACAGACTGACTTCTTTGAACAGCTTCAAAACTGTTTAGCAAAGCTAAAAAGTTAAAATATACGCAATCTTAAAATCTGAGAATGGGTCAGAATTGTTTTCATTTCCAAGAGTAAGCTATGATGTAAGGTAAAGTGAAAATAGTTTTGAAATCGATTCTCATCTCTTTTTTTTTATTATTTTCTATTATTACACTGTTGAAGTGTTTCAATGACAGCGATGATTCTTCACAGAAGAAATGACTGACTTTCAGAAAACCTTATTTTCCAAAGGGGAAACATTTCAATAAAAAATTATGAAGACTTTCTATATTATTTTCACAGCAGATATTATTTTCCTTCCCTTGGCTAACAAATGTCAAAATTAAATTAACAGCTTTGCTGTAGAATCTGTAAATGCCAGTCAAAAATATGATCTGAAAGACAAACAGAAAACTCCTGAGGCAAGAACAGTCTTTCTGTTTTTATAATGATTAACATGTTCTGCATACAACTACAGTATGAACTAAAAAGTAGCAATAAATAAATGACAAGCGGTCTCAGCATTTAACCTTAGCATTGTGGAAATTATGTGGGTTTTTTTAATTTAAAGTTTCAAATTCTCAACAGTTTTCACAACTAGTATCAGCCGTACACATTAAGATCTTATATGGAGAATAAAATTAGAGACAATACTAATGCAATAATTTATATTTCAATAATTAGAAAGTGATGATGAAGTTTTATCTAATGTTCCTTTCTAATTTTTCTACTCTCCTTTATGGGCTTTCAATACACCATGAGCTCAGCTTCCTTTATGTCCAGTCTAACTCCGCTCTCTGGCAGATAATTTTGGTTTGTATTCTTTGAATTTGTTAAGCCTACACCTCCAGCTGTACTGTTTTCTTGAAGTGTTATTCCTTTGCAGTAGATCCCAGATCAAAAGGAAAAATGACAAAGAAAAGCCACTACTTTTATTTCACAGAAATGAAATAATGTCCCGCATTTCATGGAACTGGAAAGGGACCAGGCTTTTGAAGACTAACTTGTCTATGATTCCTGTTGTGACAAAGAAAGGGAGAAGGCGGCAATGAAAGACTGAGAAAACACACTACGTATGAACTTTTTTTTACCTTTTAAAGAACAGGTTAATTTTTGATTACTTGGATAGTCTAAAATTCTACTTTGGATTATTTAATTAATCTCTTTTTACCAAGAAAAAAGGGGCTTAAAACTGGACCTTGATTCACTTGGAGTAAACCTGAAATAATTTCAGACAAGTGTCCAGATTTCTATGTGTGAAATCTGGAGAATTCAGCCTTGAATCGTTAAATTTAAGAGTTCTCATAAAGAATTAATGTGATGGTCATTTAACAGTAAATCTTCATCCTGATACCTCAATAACAGTAGGAAAGCCAAAAAAATTAGTTTCCATTAAATTCAATCCCTTTCACTTTCTTAAAAAAACAGCATCTCTTTTTCCATAAATATTCCTCTCCCATTAAATATTTACTCACTGATCTATATTTTGTCTGCTTAGACCACCCTTTTAGAAATTATTTTCCTTGGAAAAATAAAGAGTAGAGTAACTCTGTAGTCATAAACCAGGGAAAATTTCCTTCACTTCAGAGAGGGTATATAAGTGCCCTAAGGCAGGGTTACATGCTCAGCTTAACACACCTGTGTGAAAGTTGTTTCTAAACCTGGATTTTCTTGTATATTATTCTAATTTTATTTTATTTTATTGTAAAAGGAATTTTTAATGTATGTCATTTCTCAGCTTCCCTTTTATCTTGAATCCGTTTGGAGTAGAAGTCCTTTGTGGGTTGTTAGTCCAGCATCCTCTGAGTGATCGATAGCAGGTAATTTCGAAAGCATATGAGAACAGATGAGTTTACCATTATATCTTCCCACACCTCTCTCTGTTTCTACAAATGTGAACCTCAGAGAGTCCTGAGGTGAAGGGCTTGCCTACATATGTATGAACCCTCAATGAATTTGCCTTAAATTTTTCCAGTCTCTCAAATCAATATAATAATTTAGCATCCATAACACCTGTAGCAAAGCAATTTCCTATCTTTGAGCATTCATGCTACTCTTCTACAAATCCATCCCCATTCTGCCGTGCCATTTTTGAGATTAGAGCATTGCACGCAGGATTCAACTTGTGGATGGATCAAGGGTACATTAATGGCATAACGATGTTTCTGTTTTCTTTACTCAACTCCTTTCCTTATTTGCTTTTTTGGCCACTATTTCAGAATCAACCTTTCAGTCAACATTACCTGCTTTTAGCTATACCTCCAAGTTGGTATCAGCAAGTTAAACTACACTGAGAAGGAAAAAAAAATAAAATCTTAAAATCCCTAAACTATAATGTTATAATTCAAGGAACTGAGGAAACACGGTCCTTATGGTAAATACTATGTGAGATGAAGGACTACATCAGAATTTTACACATACCCTAAAACTCCAGGCACTATGCACAGAATTAATTTTAGTCAGCATAGCTCCATCTTTTAGTCAGCAAAACATCAGAGGGCATTTTTAAATTGCTATCTATTTTCTGCAGCTGCTTCATTTTTAACAGCTAAGAAATAACCACACTATCTGTCTTTGAAAAAGTCACCAACATGAGAGATGACAAAGAGGATTCATCAGATCTTTGACTATTGTACAGTGCCAGTTTCTCAGATAACAATTCTCATTCCCTCCTCCTTCTCTCCCTCCCCTTTTTGAAAGAGTTATGAAACTTTTCAAAGCTTTGTAGAAATTTACTGAGGTAATTTACCGTTACTTTCTGTTTAAGAAACCTTGGATTTCTGGAATTGTCAGCAAATCTTATACAACCAAAGTAGTTGAAATTATTTCCCTTGATCACTGCGGATACAGCTGGAGGTGTGACATCATTCACACCACCCAGACATCAAGAATCGTCTTGTTCTTTCATCCTCCAGTGGCTGAGCTATACATAGCTTGAGAAAGTATCATAAACCTCCAGCTGATTGCCAGTTAGTTTTTCTGTTAATGAATTTTGCACATCAACTTCTATGAACTCCCAGGATTCAGGTGCTTAAGGCATTTTCTATAAAAACCCCTGCCTCCTCTTGATAGACTTTCCTCTCTTAATGAGTGATACAGGCACATACTCATTCATCAAGCCCAGTACATATACCAGCTCTCCAAATTAAAATCAAAACAAAACACAACACCTTTTCATCTTGCAGGTATCATACTCCCTGGCTATTCTGAAGACAGCAGTATTATTCTCTGTATGGCTGCTGACAAAACAGTCTAGCTACTTCCATCAACATATATTGTTCTGCATTGCACCTAGTCACCAGAGCTGGAATTAAAAAACCATAATTTCAGCTTCTGTATTTTGAAGTCAGTGAACAAGTCTACCTCAGAAACTCTCACTTTCCATCAGTAGACCAGGAATTTCCATAAGGATGACTTGTAGATAGGCAAGATTCACACAGGAATCTGACATTTCACTCAAAAGGAAATACATGCTTAGCATTTGTTCTAAAGATCCAGTTCATAACACACTCAACTATTTATTTAGAAGTACGTGACAGACTTATTGGCCTTTCTCTGGTTGCTCTGAGTGTAAAAGAAAACTCCTATTAACATCCAACATCAAAAGTCTCTCTTGCATATGCTCCATGCAACAAAATCAGAGCGCAGTCACAGGTGTTCAGGTACCTGCAGGAAGCAAGCAGCAGGCTGCCCTCTCCAGACTGACCTTTCTAAGGGAACACATTGTCAGATACTATTGCCTCTCACAAGCTTAGAGGGACCGTACTTTTAAATGTTTTATGAATAAGTACATTTCTACTGAATCAGGTTATTGAAAGGAAGATGGTACAACCTTCTTAATACTTCAGTGATTTAACCTATTGATTATAGTTGATCACAGCGCATATAAACACAGCTACCTTGTATACTGTCTTCTTTCTAGTCCATAGACTTAGACCAGACTGTGATATTGAACTAAACAGAATTTAGTCACAAAGGCATCCCTTGACACAGTAATACTGCATCTAGAGTTCATACCTGTGTAAGGCTAGAATAACAAGTACATAAAAAATGAAAGCTGCAAGTCTGTGATGCCCTTTTGAATCAACTGGTACAGTGAGATATAGCATGGCCATTGCCATCATCACCAAGAAAGAAGATGAAATGGAGGAAACAATAGCAAAGAGTCTGAAGGTAGAGTATAGAGGGGGGCAGCTCAAAGCTGAACGTAGTGACTTCCAGGGGTGTGTGCCCCAGGAAAATCCTGACAGAGATATCCCAGCCTCAATTGCCCATTTAATAAAGTAAGGAAATTTCTCCTTGACTATCCATGAAAAGGGGAAGGAGGAAAATACTCTGGATGCTAAAAGATCATACTATATCTCTACTATACTGTAGTTAATGATCCTGGAACCTGGCCACTCTCAATATGACAAGAGCTGGAATTTGTTGAAAGGTATCAGATGGATGCCAAGTAGTAAACAGCTAAACTTTGCAACAGAAGCCAGGATCAGCTCACGGGAGTCAAAAAGAACTACTGCCACACTGTGGTAAACTGCAAAAAAAGGTAATTTCTTTCTCTTTATCAAAGTAGCCTGCAGGATATCTCTGGTCAAAGAGAAGTTTTTTTCTTTGTGACCAGTCTGCTTTAATACAATGCCAAAAATATGGAAAGAACTATGCAATTGCTTGGAACCTCACCATTCACCTCCTGGGAAAAGTCTGAGCAGCCACAATGCCAGGTTCACGTAGCAAGGGATGAATCAGACAAGGAGCTAGTTTGCTGGAAAGATGACAGTTTTTGATGAAACATCTCTTGGCAGAAGAATCAGCAGGGAAAAAAAAAAGGAATGAGTTTATTTAATAGATATTTAAATAAAATACTACATTTTGTAAACACTGCAAGAGTATGGAGTACAATCATATATATGCTACATATGGCAGCTGAAACACTTGTTTCTTCTTTAAGATGCTAAACCAGCTTTAAAAGGTTAAACAAACCTTAAAAATGTAAAACTGCAGCATATTTTGGAATAGAATTAATTTTTCATTAACAAGTTGCTGAACATATTTTTCAAGCAAGCCTTCATTTAGACTATAGCATAGTGGATGATGCTATGAAAAGCAAAGATGATGATTCTTAATTCTATCTTACACCCATTACAAAGAGATGGAAATATACATATATAAAATAATGATTTTTATATATATACATACATATACATACATACATGCAAACACAATTATTTTTGCTCAAAAATTATTCCAGCATGCATAACAGAAAAAAGAAGTAACGTATGCAGTTCTTTTGGAAAAAAGAAAAGAAAAAAGCTGTCTATTGCAATTAGTAGTTACAGACTGCCTTTGGGTTTTAAACTTTTATCATTAAAGATTGCTCAAAAGTACTCCTAAAAGACCCAACCAGTTTAGAGAGAGATTTGAAAAAGTGATCTGTTTGAAATGTGTACAGATGTGTTGAATTAGATGAGAAATACCAGAGGAAACAAGTTTTTAATATTTCATGAAACTTTCAAAGGAAGCGTCCAGCACTAAACTTGTAAGGAGATGAAAATCAGAGTCTTGACAGCCCTGCTTATCACTACAGGCTACTGAGAACACAAGTTCTCCAGAGGTTGAGACCCAGAACATGAAGCAAGCATCTCTCAGCTTACTGGAACACACTGAAGTGTGCTTTCCTCCAAAAAAAAAAAATTCATAAAGATTAATTCTTCCGGTATCGATACCTACTTTCCCCAAATGGGTCCAATATAGAAGTTGTTCAATTCGCAAATCAAGAAGTACTTTTTCTCATTTTCAATGCTATAAAGTCCAGAACCAAAATAAAATTATATTTGTTCTTTTTCTACCACTGCTAAAAAAGGTTTTGCTTTTGTAAATTAACTAACAGTTTTATTAGTTGAACGAAATACAACTTTACACAAAAGAAAGTTTATAAACTATGATTTTCTGCAAAATGCATTTCAATTATGAAGAAACTGAGGTAAAAAAAGAATCATATTAGACAAATTAGGATAAGAATTATGTTTAATTGATATTTAGATTCTCAAGTATATCTGATACTAAAATGAGCACGTGAAGTTGCTAGGTGGATAAAAGCCGATTTAAAATTGGGCATAGGCAAAGCTTACATCTTTTATATTCAGCTGCTGTGTAAAGTTAGCGTAAGCTAGTTCTCGCAGATGGAAGGGCATGGAGCAGAAACAGCTACTAAGATGACATAGTAAACCGGGTATTATTTTGTCTCCCATCCCCAGGAATTGTAATGGCATAGTAAAAGTGCCATCATAAGTAGAAACAAAGGCATTCAAAATGAATGTGCTATATCTTTTTTTCTTCGTACTTTTATTGTGGTGTGCGCAATTCCATTCCCACATGTAGCTGAATACAGTCCAACAGTCCTTATTGCAAGAGACGTAACTATATTATACCAAAGAGTGGAAGGATTCATTCCAGCAGCTTAGGAGAGCTGTGACTGTGACAGGATGAGCTGTGCCTTTGTGCCCAGAGGGATCAAGCATGCCTTATTACTGACTATTTTTACAGACTTCTCATTTTATGGACTTACTATGCTGAGCCCACAGAGCTTTCATCTTGCCATGAAGATGCTCAGAAGGAAGGTGGCATATTTGGCTGCAACCTCTGAGGCCGACCAACAGATAATGAAAGGAAACATCTTAGGTACAGACCTCCCTGAGAGGGAACAGTAAGTCCCTGCATGCAGGTGGCAGAGATAAGCAGCTCTCCTCCTCCTGGCCTGACTTAAGACAACACTCTGCACAGAAATTGATAGTGATTCACTTATGCAGACCATTTGCATTGTTTCTCTACTCTTTTATAGCATCAGTAGAAGCAGAAATGCTTCTAAGCTGCTTTATTGCTTTGTAAGCAGCATCGCTCGAGATTGCAAGCTCAAAAGTCGTGTTATGGCAGCGTATAGCTGAACCACACACTTCTGTGCTCTCAGGGATTTAGGTTCAGCTCACCTGCATGTTCTGGGAGGGTGTTAGAAGGTACCAAGAGATTCTATTTCCACATGAATCAAGTTTTGATTGTTTGATTTTGAAGTCTTCAGTTTTCTTAGTTAACCCCCCCCCCACCCAACCCAACAACAACACAACATGTGCACACCCCAAATTCCCTCCTCACATTGTTTTTTTTCCTCATAGCGAGGGCTATCATAATTGACTTGGCAATGACTTTGTTGGTGCTTTCATTTTTCCTGAATCACCTTAGACATCCTGGCCAGTTCATAATGGTTTCTGTAGCTCAGGTGTCCATCAATATTGGACACTCAGGACTAAGAGCTGAAGAACAGACAGAAAAAAAAAAAAAAAGGAGACTGACCTTTGCTCCTTAGGCCATATTTGTAATGAGAGCATGAATTTAAAAAGAAAAATAAATTTTTTTTTGAGCTGACACCTGTAAGCCTTCTCTCTCAGTTCAGTACCCAGTTTTCAGTACCCTGCTCCAACACTTACCATAATTTATTTCTCTTGCTACTTTGACTATCTCTACACACTCTGAATCCTTTTTCATTTCTATTGCCATGACCAACCAAACCTTTTCCTTGCCTTTTAAACTCCCACAGAAAACTTGGAGGCATGAAGTTTAGCATTAGTCACTTTTAAGCTTCAAGGTCAATAACGTTCTTGATACTGTTTTCACAGAGAAGCAGTGGCACACTGCACTGACTATGACCAGACAAAGGATCATTAGGTACCACTAACTCACACTGGATACAATATTCATGAATGAAAATGGAGGCTGGAAAGAAAAAACAGGGAATGGAAGAGAGAATGAATGACTTTTTCAAACATCATCAGAAATAGACTACCAGCCCTAGACAGCAATGATGCACATGAACAACTCGAGACAATTCAGATAAGAATACAGGGTTTGGAACAGTCAAAGCCAAGGGACTGTTTTAATCTCATTAAAGTGCAACTTGAGCTCTGCTATATTAGCCAGGTTGAATTTATCCTGATGCTTAGTCTGGGTAGCTACTTTTCTTTCCTTTTACTACGTGGGTAGTTTCTCATGCAAAAAAGCAGGACAATTTACATACATATCAAACGATATTGAAAGTAATCTGGCAGAACTACACCCTGATTTTTGTTGTGGCTCTAGCATTCCACTGCATGCCAATAATTATTTAATTAATAATACAGCACTTTCTGTTCTCCTGGAGAGTAAGCTGCATTTGGTTTTCTGAAGCTCTGAAAATCAAATCGATCAATGTTATTACAATATACAGCTTCCAGGTACATTCTGATCCTTTTCTCCCAGGAACGTCACTCTAATGCTACTTTTCTCCCTTCAATTTTGATTTCATTTAGGAGATTTTGGTGTCATGATCAAACCTGCAAATGCTTCAGCTGCATTTTCAGCTGAATAGTTAAGCCGAAGTTGGTAGGAATACTTGCCTCATGAAGATTACCACCACAATTAAAAATCCAAAGGACTGAGCTTCCCGATTTACCCAAAATATCTGGCAGGAAGTTGTAAACTAAATCAAGCATAGCACCAATAACAATGCTGTTTTTTTTTTTTCTTTTTTAATAAAAGTGACAGTCTTGTTTGTTTTTTTCTGCATAGGTGTCGATAGTGTTCTCCAGCTAACGTATTCTTCAGCTCTAAAGTGCCCACTCAGTGAATTTCCACTTGCATCTGTATTGCAATGAACCAGTAGAAAAGGATTTCTGTTATAATTAAGCAAAAGATATAAATTTCTTCTCAGATCCAACTATCTCCATTCAGATATTTTACTTCCTTTTCAAATGTGTTTTGCTTTCAAGTAAACTGAAACAGAGGACAATTATTAGGAATTTGAAGGGATATCATGAGTTGAAAGAGGGCTTTGAACAGTACTGGATGTGCCATTTTGCAATCTGTTTCTAGTTGCTAAAAAGCGCAGTGAGTAAACCCAGAGCCAAACACAATGATAGGTGAGATAAAATCAGATTACGGTTTGAGTACTGTAATGCTGAATCTGTGTTATAAAATGAATGATGCACATATTAAAGATAATTTCCACCACTTCTTTAAAAGGAAATTTAGTATGATAGTTCTTGGAGTAATTGAATAAGCCTTGTAGCGTTTTGCTAAGGCTTTCAGATAGATGTGTGCTAAAATTACGAAAAGCAAGATTCCGAAATTATAAAGGAAAAAAAAAAAAAAATCAGAATTCATGTAACTAATATACTATGTTCGACTTTGTATGTAAAAGCAAAACTGTTTCATTTTAAATTCTGTGCTATTATTTCATTTTCAGTTCAACTCCTAAAAGGCTTATTTCCTTCTGATACTACTCCAGTTGCTCTCTGTGGGAAACTATAGAGTTTATATATTATTCATCCAACTAAAAACCCTGAGGCAGGACCCCTATGGAGCCTCTTCAGTAATTGGTCTCCAGATGCTGGTGATATGCAGTGCTCTAAAAGTCCTTAAACATCATGAGAACACAATTCCATCTGCTTTTCAAGCTGTGTATGTTTAAAGGAACAACACCGACTGCTCACCCACATTTTCACCTAGCTCCTACAGTACCTAATTATTCAGGAACTCATATGCATTGAACTACAATTTATGTGGCTAACACAACAGCATAAAAATTTGCAAATGAAACAATCACTGTATTATTTAATAAATGTGACATAGCTGAGCAATCTATCCACAAAAGCAGCGTACATTGGCAGCAAAATTATAGATAGCTTTAATGTTTCCAGAATACACATAAGCAGAAGGCTGAGAGTGAAAAGTTGAGCGGGAATCATTCTGTATTAAGATATCCTGACAAGATGAAGGTACGTGCAGTGAAAGTTCATTTGGCATTTGCATTTATACCCTGAAACAGTAAAACAATAACAACATTTAAATGACTCCAGTATGACTCCAACATGGGCATTTATGCAATTCACTGAAACAGGGCCTTGAAGCAGGACTAAAATTAATTTGTTCTACACTTGAATGGTCAACCTCTATTTCCTTGAACCCCCAAATACTGTGAATAAGCAGCATTTTAATACTTCTTTTTCCAAGAACACCATAATCCAAAATATATTAGTTTTCAGGACATCTTGCTTGCAAGCACTGTTTAAATGCTAATTATGGAAGTTATTAATGATAAATTAATTTAGATCTGCAAAGGATGCTGACAAATCAATCAGTCATTCATCTAACAGCACTTTCTCCTTTCTGTCTCATTCTGACCTATCTCCAGAGTTCCCTGCTACAGCCTGTACAGCATCACCAGTCTTTTTTCTAAGTCTCCCCCAATACCTTCTGTTTCCCTCAACTGCCGTATTGTAGAGAGACTTGAAAGGCAGCAGTTCAGCACTGACAAACTAATTAAGTTCATTTAGCCTAGAGTTGCTGTTTGCCATCAAGGTCAGTGAGAAGCAACTGATACAATTTGTACCCTAGCACCATAAAGGAGGCAAATCTAGGCTGCGGGAGAACTACATAACATGAAATCAGATACTACATGCACTAGAAGCAGCAAGGACTAGAGCAATTGTGGTTGATACAGACATGTTTCCTCAAGAAGGGTGAAAATAAAAGCTAAAGTGGGTATATAATGCTACACATTAGCAAGATGAGTATGCTAGGCAATAAAAAGGAGTAAGATAGAACGAACACAACCTACTTGGGTTGAAACCAAATTTTGTTACAAAATGATGAAAGAGGTTCTGACCAGTGTAACATAAGAAGTCAGGTACAGGTCTTCAGGAGGAGACAGGAGGTTCTCTTCCCAGGAGGAGACAAAAGGACCACCTGCTGCTTACTGATTGCAAGAGCCAACAGATTTCTCACCACTATCATTGAGCTAGTAAGAGGCAAAGAAATTTTGGATGTAAAGTTTTGGCCAGCTGTAAGAAAAGCTGTCAAGATAGTATCCTCAGAATAATCCCGTATGACTAAAAAAATAAAATAAAAATTAGGGCAGTAGCTCAGAGAACATATATTATAACGTCACTGTCACTGCCTACGGTAAAGCAACCTTGAAACAAACTCATGCAGTAATGGTCTTGTGGTGCTTATTTATGCAAATTCTTACACCTGGAATGAAGATGTCTGAATCTCAGTAGCCAAGGGCAAATGTACAGGAATAAATCAGTCAAGTGTTCTAGACTGGAGAACCAGCCTAACCTAATTTGGAGTTAATTATTAGGATGGTCTGCTCCAAAACAAAAAAATCATTTACACAACCTTTACCCTTGGTCATAGATGTACAGCTACTCATTTTAGAATTATTACAGCATGTAGCATTTATCTGATAATTGTTAAATAACGCATGGGGAGTTGCAAAACCCAACAGAGCTCCACCCTCGTATAAGGCTTTTCCTCGTCACTGGTATGTAAATGATAACAACTCAGCTGTTGTAAACTGGTACTACTTCAGTGAAGTGAATGGAACTGTGCCGATATAAAAAGCTGGTATGCTTTTTAAGTTATCACAGCAGCAAGTATTCTATGTAGAGATGGGACAATGGGAACACTAATAGATTCCTGCAGCGTTCAGAAGACCATGAAAATGTGGTGCATCTACTGATGAAATATTCTTAAGAACTGTGCCACAGTAAAATTACAAATGATGGCAAATTTCTGTGAAAACAGAAACATCATGGTGACTGCTAACAGGAAAAGGCATTTATGACCCTCGTCAGTAGCATAACATTGCCTTAATTTACAATAATAATTAAGTTTTTATAACATCCTTTGGAAAGTCTAAGGTAAGGTTGGCTTCATAGATTACTGAGTTCTATTTACCTTTATTGAATTTAACTTTTTAAATGAAGTCTGGCTGTTTGTTTTTACTGCACAGCAAGCTACTAAGAACCACCTTCAGTCCAGACCCTCTCACTTACTGCAGCCATCAGTCTGCTTTTCATTGGAGAGAACCTCAACCTCACAGTGCTCACCAAAAAAGGCAGAGGTTTCTCTTAGAAGAGGTATTACATCTGACAGAGGAAATATGAGTAGAATAAAGAAGCTTATCTGAATACAGAAACACTGTAACAGATGGAAAAGGAACCTTGTGGTGTTGTTTTAGAAATAGAAAAATAAATTCATGATAGATGTGCACTTGCAGCATTAGGAAAATTGAAGAATACATGTTTATACAGGCAACGTATTCCAAAGCCACGTGTTGTGTATGCATTAACACCTCCTCCCCCGCCCAAATGTACATACTGAAATAATGTTGTGATAATAGAGGAAAGTTAATATAAGCAATTCTTGCAGTCCTAAGCATGCATTACGAAGTTTTATAATGCTTTCAAGTAATCCCACTGGCAGGTACTTGAAACTTCTGTATAAACCAAACCATTATAAATAATAATTGGAGGATAATTTTTTTGAGCATGAATATATTTATATAGAGTTTTAAATATCACAGATACCTAACAAGAAATGGTAGAAATACAAGGCTTGCAGTCATTAGTATATGCCTGCCTATGACAGGATTTATGACCAGCAGAGCCTTGAAAAATTCAAGATAATTAGAAATCAGTATAACAACTTGTTTCCTTATTTTTTCCTTAAACACCAAATATGACACAACTTTACAGCTGTTACATTACACTAATTTCACTGCCTTAGAATGCTCGCAGTTTCTTCTAAAGGTATTTGCACTACAGAGAGCTGTACTTTCCATGAAATGCAAGTGAGGAACATGGAACTGTCTTGCTTTTACTTATTCCTTCCCCTAGCCTCCTATCCTAGCAGAACAGCTTAGATACACTAGAGAAGAGGAAACCCACCCTGAGATGGGTTAAAGAACAGAATCCCCCACCCTTGAACACTGGAAAATCTAATTTGTTCTCACAGGTTATCTCACATCAACATAGATGTATACCACTCCTCACCCTTAACACTACTGGTCTGGAAGGAACCTTTTGGGCCACAGTCCTTGCTGTCACAGGCAGTCTTAAAGTAAGGTCTGGTAACACAGTCTCTATACAGCAACTAAAATCTTCAACCATGTGATAACTGATATATTTTTTCTTCTACTTTGTGAAAACAAGTAAGAATCTTCTCTCTTTTTGAATGCCTCTTCCAAGAGAACATATACTCTTCTGAAACTCCTCTTGAGAAGTCTCCATTTCAGATCTGGAGAGAACAAAATGCATTGCTCTTCTAGCTAAGCTGAGTATTTTTTTGTCAATTCACACTTGGGGCAACATTCAGCAAAATACAATCCTATATAGATTTATCACCTTAATAATCTTCAAAGTGTGTATAGTCACAAGGGATGGCAACAAGGTGACAAGAATTCAGTGCCTCCTACTATAAACAGTATTCACCCTTTGACATCTCTGTTCTGGCATCTACATATTAACTCTCTTTTCTTAGTAACAGAAATCAAATTCATTTAAAGATGCTTAAACTCTATCAAAGAAAAAATGAAAATGATGCAATTTTTCTGCATAGGTATGCAGAAAGACATGTTGCCCTTACACACACAAAGCATATATGTGTGTGGCTGTGTATGCATTTACCCATTTGTAAGAAGTCTCCTCCTTTATACAATTTTTATCACTCTAGAAATCATGATTCAGAGTTTTAACAGTGAGTTACGTAAAGAATCCTCCCCACCAGTATGACAAAAAAACCTGACTACATATAAATTGTAAATACTGTAATCAAATAATTGAGATAATCAGCATAATGCTCAGAAACACAATATTTGAAGGCATTACAAATTAATATTTGAAGCACCTGCTATTTGAAGCATTTTAATGGCATTCCATTAAGTATCTGATGAGGTATATATGGCAAAAAAGGTATATATTTTTGGTCAGCTAACTGTTTGTCTTTTGTCAAAGGTATGCAACACAGCAGTATTATTCATTAAAATTTTAAGATTTGGAATATTCTTGATGCATTGGATCTCTCTCATACATACTTTTCCTACATCTTCATAACTGGATTTTATAGTCCAAAAATCTATCCACAGTTACTGAGTTTATATTCATGAGGTTATATCAGCAGGTTATACAGCTCTGAACCTGTTTGACACCTCACACCTCACACTCAGGATAGGATTTTAAGTTTAAAATACAAAGTTACTATTGGAATGTTTCTCATAAATGGGGTGGCATTCTGTGATTGTTGTACTGCAAGTCTTAAAAATATTTACTGTTTGCACTTATTACTGTATGCCATCAGTCCACTGGGAAAATGACACTTTGCTATGAGATGACTTCCACATGGAGCAGCTAGGGAAATGCATTTATAATGCTTGGAAAGTTAAACAGCAGTTCAGAGAGTTATGGCTCACAGCTGAGAGTTTTGAAGAGATTATATTAATTTTCTTAGAGTAAATCACTGTAGTAGAATAATCAAATTTATGACGAAGACAAATGCATAAGCAAAATAATCCTGGGAGGACTGGGAACATGAAACAATTACAATAAAAGGCAACTTTATGGATTTCTGTTTTACAGTAGTTATGTCCCAAACCCCTGTGAACGAGGCCTATTTCTGAACATATTTGTCGAGGGAAAACTGAAACAAAGCAAAGAACATCAAAGTACCTGAAATAAATACATAGCATATTGCATTTGTATACTTAGTTGGTTAAATAACATAGTAATCTGGGATAGTTTTTCACACGGATTTAGCATGCAAGACTAGAGCATTTCTTTCCAAGATTAAAAATTATCTGGAAACCAACACCACAGTAAAATAACAACAATTGCATCAACCTGCTAAATAACATGGGCTAACATCTGTAAACCTTCACATCCTTCCTAAGTTACGTTAAAGGAAAAAAAAATAACCGTTAGTAGCTACATTATTTTGAATTCAGAAACAATAATGTATTCTATAGTTTATGGTTGATTTGCCTGATTTAAAAGACCCTGCATTAAATCACTGTAATAGCATTATACGTTATAGTAAGTAAGTTTATATAGTCTAATGAGATTATTGATTATGGAGGGTAACTATAGTTATACAATATTGATGTCTTTCTTTCCATTGGGGAAAATATATATGAAAGATGCCAGTGGAATTACAATGGATGTTAATGGTCTTCCTAAACAGAGAGTCAAAGAAAAATAGTAGCAAGACTGCACTGATGAAATGTCTTCTCTATCTTCTGTAGGAATTACTTTTAGAACTAAGGAGTTCATTCCTTCAGCATATTAAGATGATATTAATGTCTTGAAGGCAGCATGACTTTGGCATCAACATGCTGCTTTTGTCCCTCTTTGAGGCCTTCATGTTTCATTTAAATCAAAAGCAGACTATGTTTTTCTTCTTACTGCACACGGAAAAGAGTCTTCTGCGCTATAATATACACCAGAATATATAAAATTTCACCAGTAACAACTGTACATGAATTTAGTGTGTGTGTGGGAAAAGCAGTAAAAACATTCTAAAGACCTATTAGGACACATTTGAGGTTTGTAAGAACATTTTATTCTTACTGCTGAAGAGTTGAGAAAATAATCTATTTTGTGTCTATTATGTGTACAACACCATGTACATCTAAGTTGCCTTTGCAAAGATTCAGTGGAGATATAGACAAAATGTAAGCTAGGAAATTATTACCTTAATATCCATACAATAGCACTTAAAAGCAGGATACAATCATTTAATGACAAAAATATATTCACCCACATGTCCAACCTCCTGAAACATCAAATGTATTAGTCAATGATGTGTTGCTAGAGTGTAATCCTTTTATCTCAACTCCTCTGAATTCAGAAGATTAAGTCTGGTGCTACCAAGCAGACAGATCACCTATACCATAAAAATGGTTCCTGTTAAGGAAATTTGAGTTGCTTCTGTCCCACAGCAAATGCATGAATTTGGGTAGAAACAGGTGTTACAAAACTGACTTTATAATTGGGCAGTTCCAAGCCTTTCTGGCTGGAAAGCCACAGAGGTGCCTGACTGTGGCGCTGAAAGGCCAGGCTTGATGCCTCACATGGACGTGGCCATCTGCCAGGGACCAGATCCAGCTCGCATCCATCCAGGCTTCACTGAAGGCAAAACTGCTCCAACCCAGGACCAGAGGAAAGCATAGCGGTGCACTGTCCCACTTCTTACATTGCTCAGTAGTAGCAAATCAGAAGGAAACAGCTGGGTATAAAGTGATCCCTCCACAGGAATGCTTCCCTAGCTAGCAACTTGGGGAACTACAGACTACGAAGTTGCATGTGGAACATCGTTTTTCTCAGTAATCAATAAATCTGGTCTGTATGACTTCACCTGATGAAATTTTTGCACACCCAGTTACACATACAGCATCCATAGTATCTTGAAAGAATGAGTTCCACGTTGTAGTTATACTTCATAGGATAAAGAGCAATTTTTTTTCCTTTATGTTTGCAGCCTAATAATTTCTTAAATATCTCTCCATCTCTTCCATCAAGACAATGAGAAATAACATCAACATTTTCCTCACCATCTTCTTTTGCACATCCCTGTGTAGACTAGGACTAGTTAGGTAATTTTACTACAATGCACTAAATCTTTCACTAAGATGCTCAGCGTCCTATAGATATTTGATGTATGCAAACATGCTTAGCATTTACTGTCATTTTTCTTTACCCTACCACTTAGTCTAAGCTTATGCATAATACTGAAACAGGAAACTACTTTCCCTATTTTCTTTTTGACAATACAAAATTATCCTAGCTAGAGCTTATTGTTTTACTTTAAATAGAAAAAGTAAAACAAAAGTATACACATGCTGCAATGAAGGAAATTCATAGCTAAAAACATGTAACCTATCACTTCAACTGCTTAACTCACAGTTAAAAAAACCAAATCAGGGTAATTTTATTTTACAAATCAATGGATAAAACAGTCTTGTGTTCATCAAAGACCAATTAAAAACATAAAAAAAAAAATCGGAAAAGCATTCATCTTATTACCAATCTTTGTAAGACTTTTTTGTTCTTGTTGGTTTCAAGTTTAAGAAAAGGTGCAAATCATTTCCTTCCCATCATCTTGCCAAAGCTCAAAACAGTGTCCCATAATCAAATGGGATTCAGCTGATCAGATTCCAGGGCAATGACAATGAATGACTTTTGGCTCTGGAAATAATTGGTTTTTTGGAGGTCAATAGCCAAGGAATGAAACAAAATATCTTGGTTGGGATTTGACATTTTTCAGTTTCTATCCCAAATAAAGTCCACAATGTAAGAAAGGCTTTCTTCAAGCATACAAGGAAGTGTAATGAGAAAGAAACACATTTTTTCAGAAATCAGCACTGGAATGAAACCCTCTAGGGGCAGACCCAGAGTCATTCTTGCTCTCACTCTGCCTTATTGCCACAGGGAGTGGTGCAGCCTCAGGAGAGAAAGTAATGGCACGGCATCGAACCTAGAATAACCCACGGTTTGATGATTAGGAAACCCTCCTAATTAAATAACAGATCCAGATCGCATCACTGTCATACAGAGGAGGAAATCTCTGAAACTTTGGGTGAGCATTCAACTCCCCCAAATAGCAAATTACAAAAACATCACTTGGAGGAGGACTGAAACAAAGGCATTGCCTGTTGTTCAGCTCATTATCTGTATAAACTACTTGGCAGGAGCCAAACTGTAAGACATTAACTAGAACTAAATGTAGAAGTAGCCAAAATCAGAAATTACTTCCGAAAGGACTCTCCCAATAGTCTCCGCTTACTGTGCTTTGGTACACTTTGTGGAACAAGCTCAGAGAAAGCAAACTGGATTGCTCTTGGATGTTATTAAATCAGAAGATGCTTTCTAGAAGCACATCCAATATCCTTTTATTGCTCATGCATGTTCAACCAATGGGATGAGTTGAAAGTAACTCCTAATAACAACAGTACAGATCTTGGCTCCTCAGCACCTACTGTTTCCTTCTGCAAAGCATCTTCTGCTGCATTGCATTACTTGCTGCAGGCTAAGATCCCTCTGCTATGTGGAGACTCCGTCAAATATCACCAGAGGCAAATGCACAGCACTGGAGACAGCATCAAGAGGAACATCATGGCACAGAGTTTCACAAAATAGGGTTGCTGAGAAAACCACAGACTTTAAGCAAGGGTAAAAGTTGCTAGAAAGGAACATTAAATGCTTTCCTGAAAAACTAAACTCATGTAGTGGAAAGAGACTGTGACAGAAGGGACATAATGTAACTGCTTTAAGGAGATCTTCATGACTCAAGGAGACTTGAAACAAAAAAGAATATTCCTAAGAACAATAAATTATGTATAGCTACTCAACAAGATTAATCTTAAATTGAGGACAGAAGGCCCAGCCCACAGCACTTGATGAAACTCACCCTGGATTAACTAAGTAAGAATCTGAAGCAATCTCTACACCATCATTGTGAACTTATGGAGGATGAGCATCCCAGAGAACTGGAAAAGGGCAAACATGGTACCTATTTTTATAAAATGGAAGAACAATTGAGGACCTGAGAATTTATAGACCAGTCCAAATAGATTAAATCCCCAGAAAAATACTAGAGCAAAAGAGAAAAAAAAAGCCAAACCAAAAACAACGATAGAAAAACAAACGAGCACCTATAAAGGAAAAAGATGAGAAACCACCACCACAAGTTTGCCAACAGAAAAGCATCACAAACAATTCAGTTTTGTTCTCAAACAGGTTACCTGCCAACTGGACAAGAGACTGTAGAAATGCCATGCATCTTGGCTTTTAGCAAGGTTATTTGACATGATGTCCTAGGACTTTCTCATAATGAGTGTTGCCTGATATCCACAAACATTTCAAAACATTAAAGCCTTATGATATACAAGTAACTTCAGTTCTCATTTTCCCTCTATATAAAGGGACACAAATATAATTTTTTGAAATCAAAATCAGCAACACAAAATTAAGAATACAGGGATTGGGATTCATTCACAATCAAGGAAGACATGGCACCTAATCTACAGCTGCTTGTGGGAAAAAACACCATAAGATACATAGTTATGAAAGCAAGATTTCAAGACAATCGTGAAGCACAACATAGGATATCCCAGATCAGATTGACAGATACTGAGATTCTGCAGCAAGGAATTGGCTAGGATAAAGTAGGAATGTGAAAACTAAGAAAACAGCCATGAGCAAGACTTGTGTGGAAGGTGAAAAAAAGAAGAAACAAAAATACGAAATAAAGACAGAGCCACAAGAAAAACACATTTTGAAAAACTACTCCATTTCGTATGTCAATATTTTTAAAGGACTGCACAGACCCTTTTAAATAGATGTACACAGTCTGGTTAAGAGGCCATGTTTGTGAACTCACTTTTGGTAAATACAACATGGTATGTGGCACAAATGGTAGTCACATGTTTGTAAAGTACATGTAGGAAAACATCAAATAAGCACGTGCCTTAAAGCTGACTCACATGAATCCTTATGGATTTGATACTCTTGTAGCACTCACTTTACTGACTTTTGTTTTCACAAATGTTAGGACTCACACGAGCAGATGCAAATCCTTGCAAATTCTGCTAGGCACTGAAATATTTTTCATCTCTCCTTCAGTTTCATGAAAGAAAATAGTTGTGGTGAAGGCTGGGTTACTAAAAATACAGGAAGGAAAAGGCTTGGATTATCACAGGAAAGGGATGAAGAACCCACAGATAAAAAATTCAGAAAAGTATGCAATAGCTTAGAAGCAAGGAGGGGAGAGGAAAACTTGTAAATGGAATCAGAACCTCCCCCCAAACACACACAAACACTACAGCAAATCTACTAGAACACACATAAAAGGGCTTTTATGAGAAAAATGGTGAAGATACTGCAAGGAGGTATTAAACAAAGCTTGGGGCTCGCCTGCTTTGGTGACTAACCTTGCAAGATTTATACAGAGTATTAATGAAGAATGGTTTAGAGATTGGTGGAAAAGAGAAAAGGGCTAAAGCTGTTCTCTTTCAGCCTCATGAACGCATCGGAAGATGAAGCAGTAGCGAGCTGCAGGCACTTAAAAGTGAAAACCACAACCCATTAGCTGAAATAGGGGAACGTCACCTCCTGGAGTGTTATACCTGTGAAGATGGGAATCCCATGGGAAAGGCGCTGTTGAGAACAGAGCACCTGCTTTTGCAGTAGGCAGTGTTTGTCTGAACAGAACATCATCAGAAACAAAGACAATATAGGGCAATATGGTAATAGCCTCCCAGTGGGAGAGCCATGTGTCTGTTCCACTTTAGGAGGACATGCACGTTCACTCTGGAGAGGAGGCAACACAGGAAAACAGCAGGACAGGCTGTCAGCTCTGACTCCGGTGGGTCACAGGAGGATCTTCTGCTCGAGAGAACGTATGGTGCTTTCTCATTTTCTGTAACAGAAACTGAAAACAGCCTACCCTTGATGGCCTATGGGAAAATGCAAACTATATGCAATCTGACATGTATGTTTATTTGTGGTTTTCTACTTTTCCCTCTCTATTGCTGAAATTTTAGACACTCAAGGCTTGCTTTCAGGGAAAAGGAAACAGCAAAAAGCCCCTGGCCTGGGATGGTTCAATGTAGCAGCATGTGTAACAGCACCCAAACCCTTTAAGTTCAAGATAGGAGCAAATAAGTACTCTTATTTTAGACAGAAAACAGTTCTTATTCTTATATATAAGTAGCTACTAGTGTTTTTCATTACTGTTCTATGATTTTGTTCAGGTGAGTTTATTTTTTTTTTTTTACCTTATTTCAATCATCTACATTAATTATATTTGAAACAAGATTTGTTTGTTGCCTTTTTTAAACATTTTTTTTGTTAGCTACAGATTTTCTTTTAGTTTCTTTGAAAAGCCTCCTTTCACAGCTGGCATGGGTTTCTAGATTGTTTCCAAACTTCTTATCCCAAGAAACAGCAGGTGGACTCCATTGTCATGGGAGTCTCTTGCACAGAATAGCAGTAGTACAGTATTTTACTTACTTTTCCAGTTACTTATAGAGAGAAAGCACATAGATAAGAACATTAAAATATGCCACTAAGGATTTTTGTGCAGTAAGTTGCACTATTAGCAGTGGTGACTTTCCAACCAGAGATTTTCTGCTGCTGCTTTCTGTTAGGCTGCCTGTGAAACTCCTGCCACAGAGCAGCCCGCTGAGGGAGGCAGCAAACAAGCACCACACAAGCACAAAACACGGAAGACTCTCTCATTCACATACATTGGAAACCACATTTTTCACATGCGTTAACAGTTCACCATTTCTGAGTGTATGCCACCCCGCAGGTGGCTTTCTTGGGACCCATCCCTACCATCTCCTTACAAGCACCAAGGCAAAGGTAACGAGGCAAATGCAATGAATAATATATCTTTCTAAGGTGGTTTACTTTTTAAATCAACAAACTAAATGTAATGTTTATATTCAAGAGTTTTTGCCTCTTCAGTGACCTCCTTTATTTATTTTTTAAGACTTTTCTAAATCGTACAACCATGCAGGAGAAATATATTAGAAATGTTTCAAAGGCCAAAGAAACCAGTGGTTCATAAAGTACACTAAGAAACTGAAAAAATTAGTAAATTTCATGTTCCCAATTAACAGCAGTAGGCCTTACTCAGGAACAGTGAGGGCTACCCAACACTTGCAGAATTTCATCTTGTGCTGTTTCCTTTGAGTCGCTATAGAATTAACGTACCCTATACAGCATGTGGCATACTCAAGTTTTCACCACTGTAATGTACATTAGGTACAGATTTCAGTGCTTGGAAGACTTTGGTGGGATTAGTACTTTCCTCAGGTACAAAACTAATGACTGGTGGCCAGTGAAAGTCCTTTTGAAACTCTTCAGAGAAGTAGTGAAATAAATGGCAGGACTCCAGACAAATTCCAGCTGTTTTAACTATAGTTCAACTACAGAAATCTTTCTTACCCTTTTCAGGAGTGTCTGCCTAATCCCAGACTATGCTAGACTACTGTTCTTAGACATGACATGAGAACAAAGAATTATTGATAAGTAGAAATCACTTAAAGTTTACAAAACATTTTTGCCATCTTGGATCACAGACTCATCTGTGGAAAAGCAAAGCCTGATTAATTGCATAATTACCTTGGATAGGATAGGGCCAGCAGTTCATTCTAGTTTATGTTCTCTATAAGTATGACATTTTTATACTCTCATTTCACTCTTTGAGTAAAAAGCTAATCTTAAAATACAGCCTAAAATCATGGTTCATTCCTGATGTTTGATTCCTGATAAAGATTGACTTCATTTTTATTTTCCTGACTCTTTGATGCATTTTATGTTCATACATTCAAAAACTGAAGCTTAAATTCCCTTCAAGACTGGGGACAAAACCTAAAAACCAAACCTCAAACTCCAAACCCTGAAACATTCCTTCAATTTGGAGTGGAACCGATGCTCACATTGGGTTGCTGTAGTTAGTCTGAAAATGAAAAACCTGACTGACATACATAAAAATGGACCGACCTCTCATTTACTCCCTGCTCCTGCCTATTGGGGTAGAGGTCAAATAAAGTTGCCACACTAACACCTTCATCCAGTAAAATAATCTGAGGAATCATTAAAATGGCACATACATGAAGGTGGGCCAAGAAATTTTAATCTTCAGGAGTTAATATATTTTTTAAGTTTATAACAAAGTTCAAGATGGACAACATCAAATAAAACAAAACAATTTTTCAAATGGAATGAAAATTAAATTGAATTCTCATCTTGGAGAATTCACCTGTCAGCATTTGAAAATAAAATTCACCCTTCAACGTGGTCCCAAGAAAAGGACAACAGTGCAATGAGTAAAAGCCTTCACATGTTCGTGGACTCCGGTAATTCTTAGAATTCTGGCCGTTCAGTGATAATCAAAATGCATTTCACATGGTGAGCAGGCACTGGCCCCCATCAAGTAGCGTGTACTTTTTGTGTAGTACTTTTTACATTTTAAACATGAAAAATTTACATTTACAATATGACCTCCAAGGCTCAAGAAGTTGCCCTGCATAGAACCTTTATTCTTGCAATGTATTAATTAGTCTAAAATGCATTTCGTATACTACTACTGACTTCATAAAACTATCATTTACGTTTATTAGCTTTAGTAGAACATATTCTTTATAATTAATGGTATATCCTAATATAGTTAAACAAGAACAATAGTTCAGATTTCATCCTTAAGCTCATTACAATGTTAATCTCAAAGATGAAGAATGACAGCAGTTAATTCTTATGTTTTGATGCTCTTTTACTATTTGTCTCCTGAAAAAAAAAACAAACCAAAAATCCACAAAATTTATCATGTTTTAACAATTACTCATAGTCTCCTGTTTCTTTACACAATCAAAACTTGAATCAAACCCTGGTTCTTTACCATTGAGCCAATCCTCTAATTAGCAAATTTTTCATACCTTGCAGAACTGTGCTACACAAAATACTTTTTCCCCAAAGTGTGTATATACTATTAGATTTTATTTATTTAATTAAAAAAATCAATTAGCCAGGGCCTCCTCCTGATTAAAAGTTCTCAAAATCTTACCTTTGACCTAATTGTATTTTGCTACTTTAAGTATTTGCATGAAAGACATGAATGTATTTTATAATGCCAGAAGTTATAGAAAAAGAGATGCTCCCTCAGCTATGAGCACTGCATATTACTACGTAAGATTGTAGCTTATATTTTCCTAAAGCCTCTTAAACTATTATTTGAATGTAGAAAATCTGAGACAAATACAGCAGTCTTTGGCTTCGCAGCAAACAGCAACACATTTAAAAGGAAGAGTGCAAAAGTCAATGTTCAAAAACATGTTCAAAAAAATATGTTGCCAGGTACAATCACAGAATTTTAAATAACCCACTCCATATATTTATTGAATACATTGTGTAAGTTACACATGGGGGAAGAGGAATAATGTTAGCATGAGTACAGAAGAAAATGATTTCACTTCCATTTCAGATATGCAATAAGAGACAGAAAACAGCAGATAGAAGGAAAGAAAAAGATCTCCTTCTGAACTATAAAAAGGATGTAATTTGTCAGGTGCAAAAATTAACCAAGGGACTGTTGAAATAATCTTTAATTTTTTTAAAAAAAATATATATATATAAAAGATTGTATAAAAACATCCTTCATTGTGTTTCCTTGCAGTGTAATTTTTTTAATCTTTGTTGTTGCCAGTTAAAATTTAGAATGGAAATTATGCATCTTAGCATGAAGCAACACCCTGTGTGGACTATGTTTCAATGCCCTTCAACATGTACTCGTACATTTGATAAGCTCTCCACTGCAGGATGGCTTTTCTCTAAAAGGGACATGGCAAAAGGAAAATCATAAATTCAAGCCCAGTGTCACTATTCCTAAAAGCCAGGAAAATGTTCTTTGAGAACATAATGTTTATGTTACTTTCATTTGAAAACATTACTTGCCACAGTCAGCTGCTTTATTTTAGTAAATATCAGTAGATATTTTCAAAATATAAAAAAATGGAAAAATATCTGGTAACGATCTTTTGAAAACACTGAGTTGTGAATATCCATATATATTTTCCATCCACTTTATTTGATGTGCTTCAAATATCCAGACAGGCACCCAAATAAATTTTTAAACTTATGGACCTTGGTTCACAAGTGCAGAATTCGTTTTGGACAGGATGCTGATTTCAAAAGTACTCTGACAAAAAAGTCAGGAATTATGCTGTACAATTAATGCATCACCACTTGCATTAGATTCTTGTGCATTTTTAGGCAGAGCAAAATACAGTAAATTTATCCAGGAAGCCTTGAAAGGTCATGAGATCTTTTATAATACCATTCTTGGATCCTTGAGTCCAGGCTTTGAGTTTTCTCTGTTAGATTTTTTTTTCCCATTCCAATTTAAAAATAGCTTGATTTTTTCTTTTTTTTTAAGACATTTAAATCATGCTCCACGTTTAAGAAACTGGGAAAGGCTGATGTAGTGATTTTACTTATATCTGTATGTTTTGTGTTTGTATGGTACTTGTGATAAGGTAGAAGCTCAATGTATGTAGCTGAAGCTTATTTTGCCTGGTGGCCATGCTACAAGACATGATTTTACTGTCTAGTTGGGTGCCTTCCAAGTCTGGGGCAGTAAGGAACAAGATGAGAAGAGCACAGATCATTTCCATCTAAAAGTAAAATAGGTACAAAATTGTTTCAAATAGAACATCACCATCTGTAAGTATCTATGAATGTGTCAGTGAGAATACAAGAATATGAGGAAAAAATCATTTAGCTGTACAAATGCTTTGAAATAATTTCTTTGCTGTAGTACTATTAGAGCTGGCAAACAGTTTTTTCTTTTGTGAGAAGTTAGCCTTCCCAGCTGTGGGTAGGTTTTTGATTTACATCATACATGAAAAGAACACTGATTGAACCAAGAAGGGTTGGCAGCTATCACCTAAAAATTTCACAGAAAGAACAGGCACACTGGAAAAATGTTTCATTCTTATACAATTTTGTTACAGTAAATAAATAAAATCTTTCTTGATTCATTAAATATATAATCACAGTATTAAGCAATGTACCTATTGATCTTTCACACTGATGCTAATAACACACTTGGCACAAACCAGGTTTCCACGCACAGGCTGTCGGTTGCAGCTATTGTTGACAACTGGAAAATTTTATGGTACTCATAAATAACTACACTAATTAGTTTTACTTTATTTCTCATTTTAAAATCTTTATCAAACAGTCATTTTTGCAAATCGTCTGAGATTTCTGAATACAGACCTCTGGTGCAAATATTCATTACAAAGGGAAAAAAATCCCCTCGGAGCTCGGCTCTTTCTGTAAGTGCCAGCAGAACTGTATAGAGATCTGCAACAGGCACACGCTGGGCTGCCTCTCTCATAGTCTCCCCAGATTAACAGGCCTGGGGTGGAATTATTTGTAGGAAGATACTCGCAGCTCGAGCACTGTGGCCAAGTGCTCAGCTGTTGAGTTAAGGGCTGTGTTAAGCCAGCAGGGACCCTTCAATTTCACACGTGAAAGGATGAAAGGATAATTCTTATGCCAAACCTAGACCTCAAATTAAGAGTCTGGTGCATCTCTAATTCTATTTGACATGAAACACTCTCTCAGAAGGGTTAGGGTGAATAAGTGTATTTAACTGAGCTTTATTTACTAGAATTTTATTCATAAGAAACTGGTAGGGACAGACCCAGTAGAAAAATACATTTTCTTCTTTATTCTCCAAGGACTGGGAAAGAATTTGCAGAATGCAGCGCTCATGAAATTTGATTCAAATGGACCAGTTAGTTGTTAACAGATAAACACAGATCCAAAAACAGGGATACAGAGGTCAACATGTCAAAACAAAGGTGCATCACATTTTTAGTTCAGAATCTGTCCTGCTGCTACCCAACCGATTAAAGATCATTTGGTAAATACAGTGCTCAGCTAGCACACGAAGGTAATACTGTAAATCTCTACTCTGTCTGGCCAGTTGACTAACAAGTAGTGAAACCAGGCACAGCATAGCTGAGGAAGTTTTCATTAAATCACCCTGGTAAAGAAACTACCAGCCTGGAAGAAATAAAAAAGGACAATACATACTATATGAAATACTGGCTACACGAATTTATATTAAAAAATAAAGAAGTCCCCACTCTTTGGGAAGACCACAACTATTCTCTAGTCAAGCAGTCTGGAAGTTCTGCTCATTTTCAGCCCAGTGTTTAGGAAACTATCCATGTAAGTCAGATAAAAGCAAGTTTTCAAATAACACCTCCAAAGTTTGCCTTTACACATAGCTAATTGTAATGCCTACCATGTGCACAAGAGTGCATATTCTTCTTTTCAGACATCTATTAAAACTTTACATCTGAAGAATTCACCTATATGGCAGAAAAACAGAATCTTGATACTTTAACTGTTGGGCTATTTGTCCAGCTGCTTCTACAGTGCAAATGTATAGTCAGGGTGGCAGAGTGAGACCTCCTATAATCTTTCTACATTTGCCCATGGAGTGCCAAACTACTGGTATACAGGATGAAACCTGATAATATCAATTCACATAAATAATCAACTAATCCAAGCAGACATATGTAAAGACCGCTTGTTTGCATTGCAGACTCTGGCAAATGAGAAAAATGGAACAACCCAAGATTAATTTTTTTGATTTTAACTTTAGACTTGTTCCCTGTAGGAACTACTTCCTGCCAAACTTCTAAGCTATCCAAGGCTGGCAGCTTCCTTCGGGTGAATCAGCAAAAGACTGTCATGTAGGTCTCCTACTTAACGCATTTAGAGAGGCAACTTAGCAGCTTCTGGTTCCAATTTGTTACCAACAGTGAAACAGCAGTAATAGCTGAGGCTTCCCAGCCACCAGACTTCTTCTGAAAGTCATTATATGGTTGACTGAGATGGCAAAGGGTCAAGAAAATGCTCACCTTTACAGATTTGCTACAAGCAATGAACTTTTATACCCTTTTCTCTATGGAATGTTCTTTTGTCTCCTCTCCCCCCAACTCGTCACAACCCAGCAACTTCTGTCACTTTCTCTTCTGAGCCATGCACCATCCAGCAGACTCTCAAACGCAGAAGAAACCTCAGCTTTTAACTCTACTTGTGCCCTGCTATTTCTGCTGTTCTCTAGCCTGGACCTAGAGAGGGCAACACTAATAGAGGCAAAGCCTTCTTCTACTGTAGCAGTACAAGGCACTTGTACCGTAGCAGTACAAGGCACTCCCTTTTAAACAAAGGGAGGGCAGATTTAGACTGGATTTAAGAAAGAAATTTTTTACAGTGAGGGTGGTGAGGCACTGGAACAGGCTGCCCAGAGAGGTAGTGGAGGCCCCATCCCTGGCAACATTCCAGGTCAGGTTGGATGGGGCTCTGAGCAACCTGATCTCGTTGAAGATGTCCCTGCTCTTGCAGGGGGCTTGGACTAGGTGACCTGTAAAGGTCCCTTCCAATCCAAAGCATTCTATGAGTCCATGAAGGTAAGCAAACCCCACTCTGACTCTGAGCTGCAGTAGTCAGCAGAGACAGCCTTGAGTGCCTCAGCCCCACCATCCTGACAAGAGGGATAATGCCTTCCTCTGCTTTCTGGCCATTCACTTGATGTGTGTAGACTCTCAAAGAAGCTGCTGCAACACATTAGAAAGACAAGTGCCAGTGCCTCAGCAAATGACCAAGAGATGAAGCTATTGCCTCCCTTCTGCCCAGGAAATATTTGGATGATGTGTAGTTATTTTTTTCTTTCTAAACCCTGTTTCTTCCTAAGTCTGTGACAGAATAAGCTCCTTCAAGAACAACTCAAGCTCAGCAAAAGCACTAGGGACATTACAAGCTACAACAGAAACATGAGCGAGAAGAAATATCATGCTGACAAACTGTTTCCTGGTAAAACTATCAGCTCTTGACAATGAGCTCTTTTATTTTATTTCAGACCTTACTAAGAAAGACCCTAGCATCATGACATGATGCTTTCAGTTTTCAGCATTGACTCTAAAGAAAACTGCAGGGGAGATCTGCAGTGCCTGAAAAAAAAAGAGTGAGTGCGGGCAGATATGGCTACCAAGGTAGGCTGGCTACCAAGGCAGAAGGTTAGGTGCTTTCCCCCTCCTTCCCAAATCCATGTTACCTGTAGATGTAGGATACCCATGGAGCATAACCATGTATCCATGTCTCACTCCAGGTCTGCTACTGCAGTTGCCGACTCCCTTCCTTTTCCATTTGACGCCTCAGCTGTTCTACCTTTTCTGCACAAACATGAACTCTCTAAAAAGTCCCCAGAATATACCTTTTCCTCATGTGTTTTTACCCACTGGAAACTAGCAACACTTGCATAGTATATTTAGTCAAAGGCCAACGAGGCTACAAAATGCTGTGCTAACTGGAAGGCTGCTGCTAAGTTATTGTTTGAAACAGGCTATTATAAACATAGATCAAAAGTTAATCTAAATCAAGAGGAAAGTGAAAACATTTCTTCATGAAGTTTAGTGTAATGAGATAAAAAAACCAAATTAAATTCTTGCTCATCTGGTCCTGCCATTTTCCCATTATGACATATTCCTTACTTAACAGTAGGAAAGAAGTCAGTCATAATTAAATTAGAGTTTTCCCTTCACCCAACTAGAGGAAAAACCCCCACGTTTTTATTTTCTTGTTCTATAAAAGCATGCTTATGATAGGCAATAGGCAAGTTCTTGCAATTCATTGCTGACTCTAATATGCCACATAGAATCATTAAATGAAATTGTTTATGAGGAGGCTGAATTTTAAGTAGTGTATTATAGCTGTAAATATAAGCCGATGACTCCTGCTATGTAATCCATTACAAATCTGCTAGGCAATCAAAATTCAATTAGATTTAATCCACTGATGTTCAATAGACATGTCAAAATAATGTTTATAACAAATAGTTAGAAATCACTATCCTTTGTCTACCAATGAAGATACTTATTCAAGGCAGAGTTATCAAAACCAAGAATCCATTGTTCAAATTAGACAATTATTTTGACTAATTCAAGTACTCAATTTGACTTCAATTTGAAAATCTGGAAATCTTTTCATTACTTTTCACTTAGCATCAGCAACATTTCTGATTAGGATGCTTTATAAATGATGGCTGTTCATTAGTCACTGGTATAATTACAACTCTTAATTGTTCAAGTGAGATTTGAACAGTGTTATTTTAAGAAAGCTTAAACCTGTGGTGTTAGTCCAGAAGCATTCAATACAACTGCAAATAAAGCATTTACGTGGTATGATTGCTCTGTTTTCCATGTGATGTTTTCAATTCATTTTTAAAAGTGGGGAAAAAATGTCTATAAATGTCTGTAAACTGTATATGAATTTGTTGGTATCAACCAAAACCACTGAAGAAATCTGAAAGCCTTCAATAAAAATAGCTCACCATGTTAAACAAAGAAACTTTTACAGAAATAATTAAAGTTATAGGCAAGCAAAAGAAAGGAAAAAAAAAACAGAAGAAAAAACCTTAGTAAAATAGCTATAACATAATAACTACTTTTAGCTGACATGAGGGAATGTGATTAGCTTAGAAGTGGTAGAAAATAGGCACCTAGGTTTGGAGACAATCTTTCCATACCCCTGCCAGTGAGAACAGATTCTGTACAGATCTTGTTTTGCACATATTGCACTGAGGTACTTTAAATAACAAAATGAGAAAACCTGGTTAGTTGTCTACGCCGAAGTTCAGACTGGGTTAGCACAACACGAAGAGTATCCCTGACTTTTATTGATGCTGTTGTTGAAAAATGATTAAATAGTCTACTAATACAAATGTATGGGAATATATAAGCTCTCCATATCTCGTCTTGCTCTGAAATAAATTTTGTATTAGAATTCACTCCATAAATACAAAATTATTTTTGGTCTTTGGAATGTGATAAAGATAGGTGCTGACCTTGAAAGGGGTTTCCATACAGCCTCAAATTTCAGTCTAGACTGTGGAACTTCCTTCTAGGGTTACTGTTGACTCCTTTCCCTTGCAAAGCCTTGTAACCGCGAGTCAGCAGAGGAAAGAGCTAATACGATGGAGGTTATGCGCAAACAGAGAAATGAGGGAATTAGCAAAATCTAGCAATGTCAGTGATGTCACTCATTACAACAGCAATGCAATTTATTGGCAGGCCTGCCTCAAGCAGCTGAAAGTCCAGAAGTCTGCATGTACGTCTAAAATTTTATAATCTTTTATAATACAAGTCCAACACACTAGATTAAGTATGTACACAGTAAAACAGGACACTAAATCCCAGCACATTAGTCTCTGTCCTTTGGATTTACGCTCTTTTGTGCTCCACACACGACTTGGTTCCAGAGCATCTGTAGGTCTGACAAAAGCAGACTCAGCCCACCTACTAGACACAAGCAGCTTGTCAGTCCCACAGCCTGCATATCTCTAAATGCTAAAGATTTTACCCTATGGTTTTATTTCCGAGTGTAGTCCACAATTAACTTAAGTGGCATACAATGAATAACAACCCTTCAAATAGGGAAGAATATGTTTAAAAAGGTTTTAAACCTCAATTTCTAATTTTTCAGAGACAGTCTTGGTCCTTAAATTTATTTTAGCTCACAATCAATTGAAGGCACAAATTACAGAATTTAAATAGAAGTAATTAATTAAGCAGGTATAGCCGATAAATTGCTACTGTAATTACACATATACAATTAGAAACAACCTCTAAGAAGGAAATATTATTAATAGAGTAACTAGCAGAGTCAGGAGACAGTAATGATTTATGGTATGCCAAACTTGGGATGTGAAAAATATAAACAATTTTTATACTTCTGATCTGTAACTTTATTTTTGGTAAAAACTTCATCTCACCAAACTGTGGAATAGACCAATAAATGCATAGCCTGTGATATGACAAGGGTACATCATTAAGTATTTCTATTTTGTATTTCCCTTTTTCCATTTACATAAAGCAGATGGTAGCTGTTAACATGTCAGCACTCATAACTAAATCAGACTCAATCTTAGATCTCGCCCAAACTTTAAAAATAATTTATTTGCGGAGCAATGCATTTTGGAGTCAAATGGTTGCAGAGAAGTTCATGTTAAATTTAGTAAATTGTTCTGATAAAAAAAAAATTAAGTCAGAATTTTCATTTAAAATGTTTTAAATATAAGTTTTATTGATTTGGAGTTTATTTTTGTCATTTTAAGATTAAAAAGGAGTATTTTCCTTAGAGGCAAATTAAATGTTTTCTGTAAAGAAGCAAATTTTATATAATGTTTTACTCATATTTTCAAGAAAAAGAGAGATTGTTTCAAGTCGGTTTTCCAGCTCCCTGATTTAGTAAAAGATTGGTCACAAAATGCAACTTTCCATTCAGTTTTACTCATCGTAAGAACACGTTCAATAAAATTCAAGTTGTAAGATTTGAATAAAAGCAAATTAAGTAGAAAGAAAGTAATTAGCTACTAATAGTCACACAGAAATTGTTCTTCTCCACTACAAGTAGACTTAGCTAAAAGTAAACCATCTCTGACTTCAGGTCTACATTGAAACAGACTGCTGCACATATACATACATATATATATATATGCATATGCATGAATGAAAAACAGCATGAATGAAAAACAGTAGTATCTGCTACAGAATTTTTTTTTATTGCACCTCACTTATTTAGCAATTAAAAAATAATTCCACATTCTCTTTAAATCTCTTTGCTATGTAAGATCAAGTCTCATAAATTTTTTACCATAATGTGAAGAAATGAATAGTAGGAAAGCTGTTTACCTTCTGTCTTTTGATAAATTGGCTACATTACTGACTCTAAATCCAGTGTTTCTCCAGTAACGAAGGCCATCAGATCCTAAATGATATATGTTTAGGTAATGCACCATGAAACATTTGCCTGAAGCAGTTCTCTCAAAATTTTTCAGCAGGATCCTGTTAAGCCTCGTTAAGGCACCAAGTGGGTATTGCAAGATAAAAGCCTTCCTCACTGACATCTAATACACTTGATTCTGGTATTGAATCTCTTTAAAAATGATCAAAACAGCACTTAAAATGATATCTATTCCTTATCTGTTTTATACTCCAAGAAAATATTAGCACAACTTTTGAAAGGGTATAAAATGATCAAACGCTTCCTTTCACCATAGCTTCCAGAAGAACGTCTTGTTCTCCCAGCAAGAACCCAAAGAGGATTAAAATTTTTCTTCAAATTAACTCAGATTTGTATTACTCAGAAGGGTACTCTTTTTTCCTAAAAGCTACATTAGTTTTTCCATAACGTTCATCGTACTGATTAAGCTTGAACACACTTTACAACTACAATCACAGTGTAAATCACAGGAAATTTGAAGATGTAGGCTGTTGGAATCTCATGGACAAGAAAAAGCAAAATATAGGTGCACGAACACATCCTTTTACAATGACAACTTACAACATTTTACATATTACTCCTTTGATGGACTTAAAGGAGTGTCTGCCATTCTCTGTCATACTATACCTAAACAAACTTAATTCTAATTACTTTTAATTGGTCTATTTACAGGTTTTGACTTTTCATCTTGACCTTTATGCTTCAGAAGAGAGTCAGGAATAACCTTCTAGACTCCACTGAAAGTTTAGACAAATAAAATTCAGATATATACTACACACTAGGACTGCAGTATATTGTGTATATATATATATTACAAATTTAATTTGTAAATTTACTACTGTTTGCCCAACAGAAACAAAAAACTTGATTTTCTAATCAACTTCCTTTTAATACAACATTTCCATTCAGATCAAAATCAAATACTGAACTTTTAGAACTGCTTTTGGTGCCAAGAGCCTTTTATAAATACTTTAGACTATGAATAAATCTAGGGAGCAGGGAAGAAGGCAACAACAATTTTCTTTCAAAAAGCAAACTCAGCCATGGCTCATGGTGCAATGTAAGAATGGGTGTACAGGATTAGACTAAGCAACCACTTGATTCAACTATCCTGTTTCCAAAAGGTATAAAGAGATGTCCAGGGAAAAGTAAAGAAAAAATAGGGCAAATGTACACAATATTTCCCCCAGTGCTCTCCTAGACCCTAACCATTTTCATGAAAGGTAGTTTCGGAGTCAGCTGGCTTCTGTGTAATTCTGAATGAATTTTCCAGTCTTGCCTTGAACCCACCTACACTGTTAGCATACACAGAATTGCCTGCTAAATTCTACAGCTGCATGAGTTGTGTTTCATAAAAAATTGCCCTTCCTTTGGTTTACATAGAAACCAGCTTCTACCAGATTCAACTGATATTCTCTAGATATTGTACAATATAAATAATGTTTATTAAATAACAGGTGCTAAATATAGTCCCATCATGTTCATGTGAGGATGTGCAAGTATGCCTAACTACCAGCAGGCAAACTTGGACCTTGTGATGTCTATTTAGCAACAAGATATGCTTAGAAGGATACATATAAAAAACAAAAATGCCAAATTATAATTCAGTATATTAAAAAAATAATGTATAAGAAATTAGAGGAATTCAGTTAGAATAAGCGGTAGTATAGTAGTTGATCTAAAGGAGGATTCTATGGAAACATGTCAGCTTGAGATGCAATACATACTTTAAAAGCTAAAGTGATTTGAACAGTTAAAATAAATATCAAGACCAATTGATATGATTTTTGAACATATTCTTAGCATAAAATTAAAAATCCTTGCTGCTGTTGAAAAATGCCTCATCATTTCCTTAAAGTAATGCTGCAGGAAGATAACTCTATGAGGCTGAAGTACAAATCTGTACCATAATCATAAATCTGTGATTACAGATTTACCACAACAGCTATATCCCTTGTACTGCTGTTGCATATCCTGCTTGCTTGGTCAATAAAATTGAAAATGAAGAGTCAAACTTTAAAGAATAAAATAGAAAATAAAGAATAAGTCTCAGCAACTACTTTATACTAAAAAAGTATGTATATGTTTATATACATGTAATAAAAATACTTACACTATAAATGTTTGATTTTCCCTTTGCATTAAATTAACTTGCATAGCTGTGAATTGATATCATTAAATTATCTTCCTCCAAAGTACGTAGTTATATTTTGACTAGTTTTTTTGGCACATGACTGCTACATAATTATGAGGGACGTCTGGCCAGCTCCACTGTCCAGCAGAGATGCTACTGAGCTGCCAGGGAAACCTGCCATTGAGAGTGAGACAGAAATAAAGTACTTCAGAGTATTCAGTCAAAATTGGGGAAAAACCCATAACGTTCAGTTGCCTCTCTTGTTAAAAATTTAGAATAAATACATAACTGCCTAAATACACCTAATAAATTATATGCTATAGGTATTTGGCAGTGACAGCTTAAACAATGCAATTCAATTTGTTAATTATACTTTAGCTTTTTTTTTTTAAAAGTTTCATTTATGCTTGAAAATCAGTGAGACAAAAGATCCCCCATATGGTTTTCCTTTTGGGGGAGGAAAAAAAAAAAAAGAAAAAAGAAAAAAAAAAAAACAAAAAACAAACCAAAACAAAAAAACCCAAAGAAAAACCACTAGTTGTGCAACACAGAAGTATACAAAAAAGGACTGGCAGATTTTCTAATGCTTTTGGCTGTACTAGTGCATGCAGAGGAACATGTTTTTATTATATCTCGACTGTTACAACTTAGACCTGAAAGACCAGTGATGTCACCAACTTTTGGAAGACATGCTGGGTTTTGTTCTTTGGAAGGAAATAGACTTTTTTTTTTTTTTTTTTTATACAGAGTGAAAAGTCTTGTTGCTGATGCCTTCTACCATCAAGTACATAATCTCTGAAGATCTATTCTGATGGAAAGTTCATAAAATACAACTTCTTTGAAAGAATGAGAAAAAGAATTGAGAAAGATTTCCATTATGAAAAAACTCTTCAAACTGAGGTCGAAATTACACACTGTAGTTTAAGGAAAAAGGATATTATTTAAGCAATAACTCAAAAAAACACATCAGGGCTCATTGTCACTAGTTAGAAGGCTGCTAATCCTCCTTAGGAAAACCTGGAAAACATGTGGAAGCTACGCTGATTTGTCACATTTTGTCCATGTCTCTTCTTTGACCTTTATTACTTTTAGCACAGATGCTAGTATCTCAGTGACGTTTTCACGTACTACTATAATATATTTAAAAACCTTATTTACTGAGAAAGCATAAAGCTTTTTGCATGAAAACAAAGTCTGTTTCTTCTGAACATATGAACTCTTCTGAACAGTTTCTTCCCTGTTATATTACAAAACTATTTTCACAGTATCATTTAATAGTTACTGCACAGAACTAGATTATGCTTTCAGGAAGAGAAAATAAATGGGGGGAAGTAAGCTTTGCATAGGGGTAACATGCTTCAGAACAGCCTTGTTTTTAGTATTTATGTTAAAATATTTCATATAAAAATTATAGAAGGACAATTGGCACATTCTTAATGTTAACTTTAAAGTCCATACTACTAGTACTTTAGGAAAAACATAGACATACATTGTAAACATGTGGACATATCTTGTACTTGCAGACCACTATGGATTCTTTCAACTTTTCTTGTACTTTCATTGCAGAAGAAAGGGCAAACGTGAAATGGTGGCAGTTTACGTTCATCTGAGAGGGGGAAAAAAAAAATCCCCTTACATAAAGCTAGGTAGAAATCTACAAGCTTCATTTTTTTGTGGAGGTTTGTGAAGACTACAACTGACTGGAGGAAAAAGTATTTTGCATCCCCTTTTGTACTGTTGTTTATACAGTCCACTGTAGCTTTTGTATTTTGTATACAACTGTGCTTCTTTTTTTTTTTTTTTTGACTCATTGGCAGCTTTAGTTTCACTATAAATCACTTTTATATATACACATAGATGATAGACTTACAGATATCCACATACATTTTTTCAAGCCTACTTATACCCAAGATTTCCTCATCCTATACTTAAGTAAATTGAATATTTTTGTTAAAAGGAACAGCAACACATCTGTCCTTGTGAACTGCCTTGTTGCAAAAAAAGAATTAGTTTTTCCAGGTCATTTCTCCAAACAGCCAAGATTTTTTTAAAACTGCAGTTGTGCAACCAAACCTGCTCAGGTTCCCTCCCAGCTTTTGACTGTCATTAGATTTAACAGGCACATGCTCTATTCCATCTTCCAATAGCAAAAATACAGAATACTATCAGAAATGGAGCACAACCCTATGGATATCCACACACCTTGTGATTTTGATTAGGAGCCACTGAGCATCACTGTGAGCACAATTGCACATGCAAGAGTAGTTTCACCTATAGTATGAGTTACTAATTTATGTGAATGTCATTTATGAGTTTTTAAACTGAAAATCATACCTTGACACTCTCAGCCACAGTGGAAATAATCCATAACTACAACTCTACAAAAGTGTAGCAACACAAATTGCAAACCCGTAGCAGCAACAGCTTCAGAAATATTTAGACCAGGAATACGGGAGAAAAATAAAATAGCTTAATCTCATGTAACGGAAAGTAGCAAACAGAAAAAAGGGGTCAACATTCTTATGTCTTACAGAAAACATGCATGCTTATTCCATTCCTAAACCCATTTGTTAGGTCTAAATATTGCAACACTATTGCACTATTGAGAGTAAGGAACAATAATAGCCCTGCCACTGGACATGCTATTGACTTATGCTATTTATGTAGTAGGACACATATTTCGAGCGACATGTTTTTCCACACACAACCCTGAATTTCCTGAAGAATCATGTCTGCCAAAAATAGAAATTTGGAACTTTAATGTATTTGACACATACAAATTTCTGGTAACTTGCTGTTTGCTTCCTGTTGTTGTTTTTCTTCCTTCAGATATTCTACTTGTAGCCAAGTTATTCACTAATGGTTCAAGCATTTACCTTCCTGTTATTACCAGCACATTTACACAGGCAAGTAACTTAATTGTTCTTCAAAAATTATCCAAATGAAAACTAAAACCATGAAAGAGGAGTGAAAGAGAAGAAAAAGAGAGGTCAGACAGCAAAAGAGCTCTGCAGGCTGGCACCAGTTAACATTTCACTTTTTTTTTTCTTTTAAAACATGACCTTGTCTCTTCTATTTTTTTTTTGGAGCTCATCTCTGTCTTAGCATATTGTCTTGTCAGAGCATGAAGTGCAGATGATCTGTATCCCAATGAAATTTGCATGTGATGAATACATGTTCAGAAATATTCCAGATCTGTAAGACTGATGTCATTTTTATGATTTTAATAATCATAACTCAATTTTATTGACTTGTACATTTGTGAGGAAACTAATTAACTTTTAAATGTAGCTTCTCCTTGGGGAAAAAAATGTGTTAGAGATTGAAAAAAATTATGATTCAGAGCTCCCAACCATGATGGAGTGGTGGTGAAATTAATGAAAGTGAAGACAAACAGCAGCAACACTAAGTGAAATTTAGCTTTAATTCTGATCATGTACTTAAGAGACTCTCAAAGTCTATACCTGAATCCTATGAATGACTAGTCCTTTTTAGGAAGGACAAACTTTTTTTCTTAAAAGTCCTAGATTGAAGACTCCACTAACCAGAATGAGGATAGAGCCACAGGACAACATACTATCAACACTCTAAAGAAAAAAAAAAAAAAAATCAAGTTGAAATATCAGTTTCCATCACATTTCATTCATTACATACCTAGTAGCAGCTAGGTGCTCAAAAATTTATTATACTGACACCACATATTACTAAAAACTTAATTATACACATAAAAGTAAAAGGCTATTTCCAACTTACACATAAAATCAGTATGAACAAACAGAAACACTGTTCCACAAAAATTAATTCTCTGAATTTAAATCCTTGAACGATGTGGTACCAACAGCAGAGAGTAATGAAAGATGACTAACAAAAAATCAGTTAGACTTACAAAACCTTTTTAGGGCATGGGGTGATGAGGAGGGCCTGTTATAGTAACATATAAGATGGAGCTAATCAAGTTTGAGAATATGTTATACCAGACACTGTACAGAATAATAAACAGTCCCTGCTCAGTAATATATGATTTCTTAAGAAAAGAATGGCTATTGAAGATATAAAATATTGTTACCGAAACATACACAGCAGGTCAGTGGCAAAGGCCACAACTCCCCAAGGATGCCTGAACGCAAGCTCAGCACTGTTTGCAAGGACCACCCTTCTCGTGCATCGAATACTGCTGCAAGAGACAGTCCACTACAAATCTGTGGTTTAGGTTTCTTTTATGCTTCTATGTTTCATCAGCAACTACGACCTCTATGCTGGTCACTAGCCTCCTCTGAAGCAATTTGCCTGATTCTACTTGCTGTATTCGAGTAGCATAAATCATTGTCATAACTGAGGGCAAATAAAACAATAATTTTGTATTCATTACTGAGGACAATACCTTAACTCCAACCGCATACTAATGCAGAGATACTCTGTTATGGTTCCTGATATTCTACAGATGGTACAGATTATGCCCTTGCAGTTTATTTAGTAGACATTAGTAGTACTGATTAAATTGCACCATAATCATGTCCTTGGCTGAAAAATAAGAGCAGATCTTGCAGCCCCTGTACAAATACCTTCCAGCTATGAAAAGACAACTTAGGGTCACAGTTCATCAGCATAGTCAAGGCAGAAACTTTCACAAATAATGAATCAGTTCATCCATTTTCCTACTGTAAATTTTCACTACTCAAAACTGAACCATTTTGGATAAGAGATTACATTTTTTTCTGTCCAAGATAAATTCATTTTTATCTTCACTTTCATTCAGATTTATGAGTAAGTTGCACAAGTTGGATTTGAATTATTCTACCAGTCCCATCATTTTGTGAGTTAGGTTATTCTCTTCAGGATAATCAAGTTAGATAAATTAATCCTTTCTTCTGGTACTTCAGCCATGTGAAAACTGCGCATATGCAGTGGGCAATAGTATGAGCATAAGAGAATTATTTATGTTTTGATTAACTTTGTGTTATGCCACTGATTCTTCTCACAAATCTTATATTCTTGTACAATAGAGGGAAAAAAAAAAAGAAAAATAAAGAAACTGGAGCTCAAACGTAAGACTGATGATGTTAATGTTGCACAGAGAAATAATCGGTTCAAACGGTACTCTTTAGAGTAACTTCGCCTAAGATCATTTCTGGGCAAAAACATACCCGAATTTTTATTCTAAGGAGGGAATTAGTGTGAAATAATTTCTGAATGACAAAATAGGGTTGAAATTATATATAAGGCTGCTCAAACATACACTATTTCTTCATCTAAGAACAATTTCCAAATACTAACCATCCACAGTATGGTTTTTGGCCTATCTTTTAAAAATATGTATTTTTTAAGATACAAAATTTCTTCAAAGACTTTTATGTGATGATAACTCAACGTTTTAAATACATCCTGTTAGCAAGTTGGTGCACTGAACTGTGCTGAAAATTACAGCAGATGATCCTTTACAAGTAATTCCTTGAGAAATGCTAAAAGGCAGGCAGGCATTTAAAGGAAAAAAAAAAGTGATGACAAAACACAAAGCAGAAACTTTTACTTTATCAATTAACTTTATCAATTAGATATTTTCCAAAGGTTACAACTTTTCTGAGCTGAATTAAGAGTCTAATTACACTGGCTGTAATAAAGATGACTAAGCTTCATGACAAATGGCAAATCTGTAATATCCCTTTCCCTCTGACTACAATGCCAAAACCCAAAGATGACAATTTGTGGGAGGGAACACTTTCTGTTTTCATTACCAGTTACAAGTTTCTTTGAAAAATTTGAAATCTGTGCCCTGTTCTTTAATTTACTAATGCACTCTGGAATTAGATTAATAATAGACAATTGCTACACGACTTTTGTATGTTAGTTTTCTGACTATTCTGTTATTCAAGGTCACTCCTACAATTATATTTTCCTTATGGGCAGGCACAGGTGCCTACTTTCACTGTTAAGAAAAAATCCTCTTTTTCTGGCACGTTAGTGTCAACAAGTATCATGAAGTGTAAAGAGATGCTTGGCAAAACTGTCACAATGCATGACCTTTCTGTAGCTGAGATAGCATTTGCAGTATTGCACAAGATTCCCATCTAAAAACATGTTTATTTGGCACCTATTAGAAATGGGCTACATGCCATCTTCACAGATGGCTGTAAGTGTTCACCACTAAACTATCATGTAGCTTAAGAAACGTGAGAGTCAAGGGCAGGGTTTCTTATACGAGAACATTCACACGTTGTCACGTTTAAGTTATCTGCCATTGTAATTTTGCTGTGAGCTAAACTAACCTTCAAAGTGTGAAACTAAATTTTGCAGACAGGTAAAGGAATACTTAACTTGTTAGAGTGACCTACGAGGAAAGAACATGAATTCAAATGCCTCGAGTATTTTCTGCAAACAGCTCACTTGCCCTCCAAGGGTTTTAAAAGTAAGTACTATCCTACTTTACAGATAAGAAAAAAAAGAGTTGCATGATATTTCTAAACAGGTAATGCAATCTACTGCGAATCTTGGAACCAGAAATCAGGAGATATTGACACGCTATACTAAGTGTTTACCTCCTGTTCTAGAGGCAGAGATTTATCTCAGTCTCCAGCTGACTGGCATGCAAGCTGGATGCTGCAAAGAACTGAGACTTTTCATGTTTCGAACAGCTGCTTAATACTTCCTAAGACTTTTAAACGTGATGTTCCTAAGGCTCCCATGAACAGAGCTGCATGCTGACAGGCACCGAGTAGGACTGGCAAAATGGGAAAACACCCTACCCAGTTTAGTTATATTAAAACAACGTAGCATTTGAGTTTACCTGGATAGAAAGGCCAACTTAATTTCTAAGACTAAAAAAGTATTTGAAAATATTATGTTCAGTAGTGGCAAAACATGAAATAAGACTTTTTTAAAGTTATAATACTGTATTAGAAGAAAGAAAAGGAAGGTAGGAAGGTATACTGCTTGTAGGAAGAGTTTGCCTATATGGTAAAATCAGATATCGGCTAACTGGCTTTTAGGCCAGTAATTTGACATGAGAAGATTCCAAATAATACAATTTCATTGGGGGGGGGGGGGCAGGAGAACCAGACTTCTATTCCGTTACCAATATGTTTAGTGAACTCAGAGTAACTGCGACTGTGTTTGTGCCTCCCTGCCCCTATTTGCAGAATTGAGACAGTAATACTGGCCTCCCCAGTAAAGTACTTCTCACCAGTAGTTTGAAATGCACTGTGTCAGAGTCAAGTATTACAAACATATCACGAAAAGCGTGTGTGCACATGTCAAACAGCACTGGGGATCTCTTTGACCACCACCACTGCCAAACAAGAGAAAACCAGAAAATCAATTTCCATTTCAGCAGTTTGTACCATGCTAGCTTATTTAAAATAAAAATTTAGATAGTGCTGCACTGAATTCCTGTTGGAAAGAATTGATGTTTGTCAATTTAGAATATGTCTGGCTTAGGAAAAAGGGCTTCGCCCATGGTTCTGATTCATACACTCCAAGTAATGATGGTTTATTGACTTTGATTCTGGTGATGTTTGATGAAAAAAAAATCCTTTGGATGGTATGAAGTCAGACTTCAAGGCTATACTGAATGACTGGAAGATACTGGAGGACGACTAATGTATTCATAAATATCGGCCATTTGATTTTACAACATCTGACAGCAGTTTCCCTATAATTAAGGAATGTGGTACTTTTGCATGGTTAGAGATACCATTTTTACATATGCCACCAAACTTTAAGATAAAAATCTTCTGAAAGGTCGTAACTGATCTTTAGTCATTTCCCCCAGTCTGTTCATGCAATACTTGTGAACTTATCAAGACTCCCATGTATGAATTTGTAATAATGGGCCAATTAACTTACACAAGTAATTTCTGCTTGGTAACGGGTTCACTGAAATACTCAAAGTCAAAACTTGAGCAGAAATAACAAGCTTCAGATCTGTCATGGTGTGAGCACAGCTTTTTGTTTCCCCAGAATTATCATTTAAGATGCTTTTAAGAACAGAAATCAAGCAATTTTTTTAAGGGCACTCAATTTTTTATAACTATTTTCATCAGTAAACTAATTTACTAGAAAATTCATGAAAAGTATGCTCCAAATATATTTTATATAATTCAGACAGTTTCTTATTGAAGTTTAAATATGTTTTAATAATACTCTGGAGCCAGCATTGAAAATACTGTAATAGCAAAAAGCACATCAGAGTTTAGTCACAATTCCATGTGCTTAAATGAGTATCATTTTTATAACACTTAAAACCCCTTGTACTGTTTGTCGTATCAACTACAAGTCCTTGATCCAAATACTTTAATACATTGCCATTCAATTTAAGAAAGCAAACCAACAGCACTTTCTAGTTAATATTTTCCTACGAGTATACCATAATTTATGTTGCAATTTATATAACCCAAGAGAAAATGATAGTTTGACAACAACTCTGTCTTTTTTTTTCGCCTCAGATATTAGGAGAAGAATCTGATATATATGAGAGATGTGGACATGACTACATAATTTTACTTGCGTTTCAGAAAAGCAACATATTTGTGTGTCACTGCTCTAACTGGATTTTTTTTTTAAAGCTTATCTGAAATTCATGCACAGAATGTCTCACTTGGTGGCTTTAAATTTTTTTGTATGCTTATCTGTTTCCTTTAACTAGTATGTGATTTTCAGCTTTACTTCCTAAAGGGTGAACTGACAGCTCACCCAAAAAGTTCTGGGCCCTTTTCCCCAAAGTCTAGCCTCATGATATTGATAACACAATACATTTTTGCTATCTGGATAACACCACAAAAACTTGGGAGTGACACTACAAGAAGAGTGGAAGGAGTTTCTGTGCCCTACTTGAATCCTACTTGCAGTTATGAGATTTCCTTGGAGAACTTTATCTCATTGCAGCTGCAACACAAACTGATACCAAAAAACCTGATTTCCTCCTCTTGTCTCTCCTTTCTTCTCTTCAGCAAAATTTATTTTGCCGATACTAGTTTTCACAATTAGTGAAAACTAGTCCTAGTTTCCTAAACTGTGCAAATTGGACACTTTCAGATTGCTACTATAATCTCAACTGCTTATTTCAGTGATGGTTTCCAGCTGAGACATCTTAGTGCGAGTGATCCATTACCATTTCTGGAACAGCAACAAAGCTTTAATACAACTAGCAATATTTACTATGCAGAAAAAATAACCCCAAATAATTGTCAGGATATCAAAGCTCAAGCAACAGGTTTGCTCTTTGGAGTCTATATATGACCTTTATACTTAAAGCTGAAGTAACCTCAAAACCCCCTTCTCTTCCACCTTAGGAAGAAAACATTTCTTAGATTCAAGGCAGCAGAAAAGCCTTGAGGATTGAAGTTTCTGCCATGTTCAACCAGAAATTGGCACGAATATAAATAATTTTATTTTCCAAGAGGTTGTATGAACATATTTCCATTTACAATTATTATTAATATTCATCTATAGTTTGTTCTAGACAGAGGAAATATATGAGCACTCTTAAAGAAATGAGGATGAGAAACAGCCACTTGTCAGGCTATTGCCAGTATTTGTGAAAAACGGGGGTGGGTGGAGCAAAGTCCAGTCAATGTTCCTCTTGAAGATGGCAACTTAAATTGAGTGACAAGCTATTAGTACTTCAGTGGTGCTTTTAGTGCTTCAGTAGCACCAAAAGATGTACTAATAGCATATTTGCAATATTGCAAAAAAGTCTCAAAGCAAAGCAACCTCTCACATAAAATGAAATTCCCTCTCCTTCAAGGGAGACCCGTACAGGGTTTGGAGAACAGAACAGGAAAATGACTGGGTCTTTTACTGACAAAGTCTTAGATTATTTATTCTAAGGGTTTTCAGGTAAGTTCTCAAACTTCAGCACTGACTGAATTGAGCTGATGTCGAAGAGCCTGTCCTGCATGTTAAAATAACATATGTTTGCCTTAACATAACTGTTCGAACTTTCTCCTCTTGTCATTAATCTGCACAGCCTAAAAATCTCAGTTAACAGCTGCCCTCTACCACTTAGGGAGCTGTAGTCCAATGGTTCTATATACGTGATTGTAAAATGCTTCATGAGAACTGCTGCTTAAGTGTAATACATTGCTACAAAATACTTTGCTTAATTGGGATATGCTGAACTGGGACTGCCATTTTATTAAGAAGTCCCAGGAAACTGATTCAGCTAACAATATGGAACAGCAGTAAGCGTTACTGAAACAGGACGCTATTAGCATGAAATCAGTGTAATGGGGATGACTTTGGATAGCATTAAGTGGAGTTTAATGAAGTGATAAATAGAAATCAATTGTTAACCCTTATCCTTTAATACACAAGTTGTCAAATGCACAATTAAAGGATAGACATAGACTTGAACACACGTAGGTAACACTCAAGTCCAGCTGGCTTCCGGAGACCTCAAACCAAACAGTTCCACAAAAGGATCACGAATGCAAGATGATTTCAGTCAGAATGATTAGCAATCTGTTAAACAAAATGAGACACATTTCTACCAGTAAAAATTGCTGTTTAAATGAAAGCGCTAAGCAAGATACCTACTTATAAAGATAGTTGTGATTTAATGGTGTTGTACAACCTAAAATATGAGGAGTACAAATGGATGCATCATGCATGCATGCATATTCACACGCAAACCTTATCCAAATGTGCAACCTTCTACCATCAAAGTAGAAAGTCATATATCTTCCACTTCTTATGCCCCACATACACTTCAAACACTCTTTGAATTTATTTTTTATAAAAAGTAAAATCATTCCCTGACAGTCAACATCAGACATAACTGAATTAGTGAAGTGCTACAACACAAAAAATAGTATTAGCATTCCTAAAAGAAATGCCATATTTATCCATAATCTACATTAATACTTTTCAGTGGTATTGTTGCCACAGAAATATGTATGAATAATCCTGCAGCTTACATCTGTTCATCATCTCCAGTCAACTGAGTCACTATGACTTTAGAATAGATGAAGCCTGCTCTGTGGGCCAAATCATTAATCAATCTTGCCATGTCATTCCCTTTTTTCTTCAGTAGCAAACCAAACCCTAGACACCGGTTTTGTAAAATACACCCAAGAGGGCATCATAAGCATGAAAATTAAAAGACTTAGCAAATCTAAGCAATACAAAATAGCAAAATAAGATATGGTACGGATACAGCATATGGAAACTAAAGTACCATAATAAGCATTCTGACTTTCAACAATATTTTCATGCTAACTTCTGCAAGATCAAGTTTATCTGGGCTGGTTCACATGAGGATTTCACAAAGAAAGCCTTTTCTTATTTTTATTACTTTTTTCTCCCCCATATAATACCATCTCATCCCTCCCAATGATTTTCAAACAGTTCTTATAGTTACAGGCTTGTGTCTGAATTTGTTTTACATTTGCTCAAACTAAAACCAGTTTTTACTAACTTTATAGGGCATCCTAAACTTTCATTTGTTCTTTTTTTAGCAAAAAAAGAGAGCGAAAGAGATATTTGTACATTTTATTTTCCAGAAACAATAAAAAATAGGTCCTTTCCTCAGAGGAACCATGATCTAGACTTAATATAAGACAATAACAAAAAGTGATACATGCAAATACCAAAGGGAAACAAGTGCCAATGCTGGTCCTCATGAGAAACTAGACAAAGATTCATGCAGATACCTCAGGCATCAGCCCATTTTGAGGTGGTTTGCTCCTCTGTTCCATTCACCCACCCCACCCAAAGGAATAATTTGTTTTGAGCTCAGCTTTAAAATTCAGATTAATGGGAAATCAAAGTAAGAGAATAATTTGTGAGAGGTCTATCGCTAACACAAATCTTGGTTAGGGAGATCAAGGGAAGAAGTAGATGAATGTGCGTTCTTTGAAACTGTGGATAAGGACACTAGCCTGCAAATCCAAGATCAAGAGAAAAAGCTGTAAGCCACCTCTAAGTTAGAGACCAGTGTTCATCCAAAGTGCAAACTTTCCTGAATATGACAGGGTTCTGTTAAAATTATTTTCAAGTAATTTGAAATTACTGAATTCTAACCATGCAGATTAACAGGAAGACCACCCATAAATGAGAAAGAAATACTTCAGTACAATAACCATTTAGTACTCTACTGACAGTACTCTTCCGTCAAGTAGAAAGGGAGAGGAGAAAAAAAATGTAGTTGTCTACAGATTTTCTCTAGAGTAGTACAGCTAACATGCACATTGGGTTAATATACAATCATAGTGCCTTTCCCTTCTGTCTGATGTCTGGTCTGAAAACTGAGAGAATAACTTTGGGAAATAATTTTTGCTGTGCCTTTGCAACATCCCCTTCCCACATTCTCCAGAGAACAAAGAAACAATTAAGGAAACAGAAAAATAACTATGAAATTCTCTACTGCAATATTTTGGCTATGTGTCATGAAACATAAAAATATGGTTCCTTTGATAGTCTTACTAGCAGTTATTAATATATTACTTTTGGAGCAGAAGATCTGTTTAGTGAAATGGATTTTATGTTAGAACATGGTGCTAAAATTGAGAGCATCTATAATCTCTCATTGAGAATGTATACTTCACAAGATTGAGGCAAAACACTTTGTAAATAGTGATTTTTAAAACAACGGTGTTCCCCATGCCTAATAAATGTATAATTAGATGAAATTTGCATGTATTCATTTCCTCTCTGGAATTTCAAAATAACATTGCACATACACACACAGCCTTCTGTTGGAGGCTATATAAAATCACAGCCCAGATAGAGTCAATAACTACTAGTGACTACTATATTCTTCTTACTAACTTTTTTATACTCTTTCTCCGAGAATTCACTACTGACCACAAGGTGTTGATCTAGAAATTTGGTCTGGACTGTCTTCATACTACGCACAAGCTCCACAAACAGTCAAAACTCAAAGACATCGGAGCAAACAGCTACTTTGGAGCTTGTGGGGGAAAACCCCACTACTTTGTTGGAGCTAAATATCAAATATTTTTCAAAGAAGTCTGCTTCATATAAGCTCAAGTCCATTGCTGTTGATCTAATGAATATGTATGTCTGTATTTGGGGTGGTTGTCCAAATCAGACCATTCATCAAGGGTCACCTGTCACTAAGCAGGATTAGAGAGGAAATAATAAGAGGCCACAGCTTCATTATTCTGTGTTACAGGAGAAAGAAAGCAGGATGGAGATATACAGGAAGAAATTTATTCCATGCTATTGTGCCAAGAGAGAAAGTGTATCAGGCAATTTCATAGGAAATCAGTCCCAGTGCACCATTTAATAGATTAGAAGCCTTTGTGTAAAATAGCATTCAATCTACTGTGGGTGTCAGGCTTAAAATCGAACAGGCAATTACACACTTCTATTCAGAAATAAATTATTCCAATTGCTTGAAAGTACCTATAAGAAAGTATGCTTCATGGAACTCAAAGAAATTAGTAAAAACCAAAAGATTAATGGAAACTTCAGAAAAACTAGAGAACTTATTCTCTGCTGTGACTTTGTACAGTGACCAGTTCATCTTTTTGCTTAAGTTGGTTCATCTGACAGTAAACATAATTTAGAATTAAATAATGGAAGCTGTATCAGGTCACCACCAATTTCAACTTAAACAGAAAAAAAAATATTATAATGTAGAAATCTAAAATCTTTTAATCAGCACAGGGCTGACACAAACATGATTCTACGAGAAATTCTCTTTTCGCCTTGTGACTGCCAAGACGACCCTTGACTCCATGCAGTGAAGTTACAATGGGAGAAAAGGAATTGCAAAAGGACATACCAGACCTCCAGTTGTCACTAATGGTGAAGACTTCTAGTCAAACAACATTTTCAAAGCCTACTTGCTCTAAATGCTGGGAAGAATGCTTTCCAAGTCATTCCATCTTATGGTGGGCTTTTCTAGAAGTGCTGTTTAGTCCCTTCCAAGAAGAAGTAACAAAAGTGTTTGTTGCTTTTTTTTTTTAAGTAATAACAATGGAGGGGAGAGGGGTAATCATTCTGGTCTCCCGAAATAGAGAACAGTTGCTGTGCTTTGGGCAGAGTTCCACTGTTGCTTTTGTGAATGTACTAATGAGCCATTGTCATACCGGTGCCAACCTGGCATTAGCAGTCACTATAAATTTACTGCAAGAACACTGCTGTTTGTAATTAGCTCTTCATTACACAATCAGGCTGATTTAGAGAAGCTCTCATATGATTTGCTCAGCAAATGAAGCAATATAATTACACCTCACTTGAAATCAACAAATTAGACTGCTGTTTGCAATTGGTTGTATTATGTGCTGTTAGCATTCTAGCAATTGCAGGCCTGTTGCGGCCTTTAGCACTTAAATAAAGTAAGCATAATTAAAGTACTGAATATTTTTGAATTTGCAAGATCAGCTACATAATAGTCACAATTCTTTGCAATTAAAAAAGGAGCCAAGATTTATGCACCACAAACTCTCCATAAGCTTAAGTCACAGTGATGATAACGCCTAACGATACACACAGATATCAGCTAAAAATTACAGTGAGGAAATAGTCAAAAGGGACAGTTGGTTCATTGTGATTTATTTTGCAGTCAGCACTGAAGACTTAAGTCTATTCAGATCAAGAGGAGCAGGGAGCTATTAGCTATGTCTTTGTTTTTGCACATCCTTAATAGAAGTAAGCAAAACAATCTTTGCTTTTTACATTTTATAAAACATTTCTGAAATGTTCCTCTTCTCCAGGTACATGATTTCATGTCAATCTCTCAGATGAGTAAGAGCAACAGAGGACTAATTCAACTGTTTGAATGTTGCAAAGAAGCTGAAATGGAAGTGGTTAACCAACACGAGTTCTTCCCTTATGTGATCACTTGGGGCCAGGCTGTAACAGGATACTAGAAAACTCAGTGCTGGGTGTACATTCAACTATTTATTATAAAGACAGTAACATAAAGAAGTAAAAATATACAACAAATGTTAGAAAGAGGAGACGGGTGACGGTCTGTCTACCCTTTGTAGACAGTCTGCTTAGGAGGGACATTCAGGTATAATTATTTACATTATGCTCCTCTAATGGATCAGATAGAAATCTGAATGTCTTGAAGATACTATATTGGCTGACTCTGAAGAGGCAAACACCGTAACAAGTCCAATATTTGCTATTATGGGCCAGCCTGATATATCCATAATAGCAATGAGGGATAATCAGCTCTTCCACCTGTTTTGTCAGGACTTTGCCAGTTACCCTTCTTTACTTAGCAGGGTTACTAAATCCTGTGAGTTTGGGATTCTGTTGGCTTGCCAGAAGACATGTCAAGATCCTAAATACTTAAAGACCATATGCATATAGAACCTACTTGGAAAAAATCCCAAAACAACTTATGAAGACTGACAGTCATTTGAGTTGCTGAGCAGCACTAAACCATTCATTTTTCGTTAAGATTAAAGAAAATACCATGGTAAGTCACCTATCAGTATAACTGGAAAGCTCCAATCCTCTCAATATTTGGCAATCTAGCATCCAACAGTGTAGAGAATTTTCCTTTGTTGTGCTGACTTTTTTTTTTTTTTGCAGAGAATAATAAAAAAAAAAATGGGGTCCACATTTACATCCCTGGATTAATCTGCTGTTCTCTGGTAGGGATTGCTTCCAAAAAAATTTATCTTATGGGACTCAAATATGATTAAACATATAGATGCTTCTGTACAAATAATAGGGCTCTAAAAAATTGATGAGATGTAACTACTGGCTGATGTTAAAGAAGTACAGGCATAGCAGGAAGTTGGCAGGAGAAAGTCACAGGGACTCACAGCTAGTACTTTACCTGTGAAAGAGATAGTTGTCTACCTGGTGAAGGAATAGTTCCACATGTTAAGGAGAAGACAGTTAAACCAGATAATTGCATCAAATATAGAATAATATGGACTGACATTTCAGGTCTAATCAGGGAAAAAAATAATACTGTGCTACAAACTAAACGATGGCCAGGACTGTATCAATGTGATATGCTAGTGGACATTAGAAAGGTTTGTGGGTAGGAAACATTACAAAATCAGGAATGACTTCATTTCCTATGCCATTTATGTAAATTTCAAGTCAGGACACAATTTCAAAGACTTATTTTTTTATATCATAAGTGCTATATGTTAGTACATAGTGAAGAATATTACATGAAGAGAAACAAGTCCTCGTTTGATCCTGAGTAATACTCAAGATATGGTATGAATAATTTAATGCAACTTCCACACAGATTTTTAAATTACCTATATTACACATTTTTGCAGAATAGCGAAGTAAGATAGTCAAAGAAGAATTACATCAAAATAAGAAAGTTCAGTAAAAGAATGTTAAGAGGAGCATCTCAAAGGGTAAAAAGCACCCCTGAAGCATTGAGGGATCTTTGGTTTTGGTAGTCTTTGTTCTGTTTGAAACAAACTACACTTCAGTCTCAGAGCAATGAATGTACGACAAATTAAAAAAAGAGAGAGCGAGAGGAAGAAGTCTGCCTGGTCAAACAGCAAGGCATTAAAGACTGTTTAAAATAAGGTTATACTCTAAGTCAAATGTAAATGATTAAAAAACCTCATGGCTGGAAAATTGAGTGTCCTACCCCAAGAAGGTAGGACAAAAAAGAAAAAAATATGTTGAGGAACAGCTCAACAGCAAACGTATACGTGCCTAATAATAAATTATTTTCCAAAGAGGGAAGCTTGCCAAAAGTAAAACTACTGTATAAAAGCAATCAGATAGGACAACTGTAGAAATCTATGCAAGTTATGTGGCATCTGCAATCCACCGTTTGTGGTGATTTTCACATTACAACTTCTATTTATCACAGATATGGTGGAAGATCTGTCTTGAAATGAATCAGTCGTAGAAGCAGCTGTAAAACATGTTTATAATACAATCAGTATCAGAATGCCAGAAGCAGAGGCTATTCCATTTGGAATTTAAGGGAACCCTAGGATGAAATGGCTGAATTGCAACCACAGCACATAAACTATCACTTAGTATTTTGACACTAGAGAAACAGTAGGTGGCAAATACAGCCTCAGTACTTAAGGAGAGTGTGTTTGCAGGATCTGGGAAAATACAGCTCAGGAAGTCTGACACCAGTATCCAAAAACCTGTTAGAAAATGCAAAAAACTACAGAATTTATGCACATATGGATATCATCCTACAGAATCTATGGGGTTTTTTTACCAAACAGAAAAAGAGAAAGGAACTGAAATGCTGCGGGGGGGGACGGGGGGAGGAATTCCTTTAATGAAAGGATTAATGCCTAATCACAAGATTAATGGTAGGCAAATTGCTAGTTTTCACATCAGAGGGAAGCCAACACTGGAATTCCGAAGACCTATTTAAGGACTGCTTTTCAACTTCATATATGATTAAAAAAAGAGTTAATAGGGAAACGACAATTTTTTGCTGACAAAAAGGCTAGTAAAAAAGACTCTAAATTATGCCATCAATAACTGGATGGCATATGAACTTCAACGTAGATAAACAAAATAACTCACATGGGAAATAAAAGGCTAACTTCAAATATGTGATGGACTGAGCTGACAACTACTACTATGCAGAAAAAAATTATTGATACTAGATATAGACAGACATGTCAGTGGAAATGACAGCTCAATGTTCACTAGTAATCAAAATAAGAAATAGAACACTAAGAAAATATAAAACCTCTTTATGCCACTCAAACCTGTTGGGTGCCTGTATTATCTACAGCGCTCTCTCTGCCATCACCCAAGATATAGGATAGGTAGAAACAGCGAAAGAAAGAGCAAAAGAGATGGTAGAAAAAAAATATTTCTGAACAAGGAATGATAGGAATGGTAGATAGACTAAGAGCCTTCAGTGTAGAAAAGAGGCGACTGAAGGCTGATGGCAACCCTGACGTGAAATCATGAACAATGGAAGAAAGGTAGAGAGATAACCCTGCTTTTGTTTACTGATTCTTCTAATACAAGAAACGACAAGTATCGAAGCAAATGAAAGTGAACATTGAGAAGAATACTATAATGATGATTATGACATAAGCCTACACTGCTAATATTACACTCGCTGGTGATTACTACATAGAGGTTGTTGAGAAACTCTCTATTCTTTTCATTTCATTAGCATTTAGACATTTTATTTGAGATAGTTTTAAAGATACACATATGACTTTACTGGGTGATTTACACTGCTTAAAAATCACTATTTGTATTTGCTATTTTTGTATGATTGTTGCAAATACCACAGCTTTTGATAAATTCACTTCACTGTGATTAAGTAAGTTGCTATTACGTTTCCCAGGCAAAAAGCAAACATTTTAGAACATTTTAAAATCCCAATATGAGAGAATCAACTTAATACCTACTTAAGAGTATGCTTTCTTTAAAGCCCATCTGTAATAATACTGAGCTCCTGATGAAACTTGCCTTAAAAAGATCTTAAGCATTTCATACAAGCAATGGGCCACTAAAGGTATTTTGTAGAAGTACAGTCTAGAGTCTTTTGCAAGCAAACTTTAAGAAGTTATTTAGATCATTAATACACTAGAAGAATATCTGCAGTGGAAAACATTCAGCTGTGATCAGGCAATCCAACCAGACCTGGTAGATCTTAAATTTGCATATTTGAGGCTTACAAAAGATATAAAAAATTGCAATGGGGGGGCAGAGGGGTTGTTTATTTTGCTTTCAACTAGAACTCAAAGTACGCAGATTAGCAGAGATGATAAAGTACTTTAAAATCAACTAAAGATAATAGGCTTGTTTAATATATACATAGACGTATATAAACAGTTACATAAATAAAATCATTATGAAGACCAAGAAGGATATTACTACTTTCACAACCAAAAATACATTTAAAAACAGTAAAAAGCATTTGTGGGGATGCAATCCTAACACAACTATTTAAAGAGAACAGTTTGCTGCCCACAGATCTGGTTCATGCCTCAATAAATATGAGGGTAAGTAGAAACACAAATGCTGCAAAGTGGACCTGGGGAATTTTGTTTTTCAAACATACACAAGCTTCTCTGAATTCTTTTGCAAAATGTCACCAATTTGCTACTATGTTTCCATTTCTTATCTCTCCCAATTTCATGTCAGAAATAAAGTAATTATCTCCCAGTTTCTTATGATAAAGAAAGTAATTCACATTAACCCTTTTGGCTGTCATCTTCACAGTGCAAACAAAAGCACTAACTAGGGAGGGAGGTGGCAGGATGCTTTAATATACACTACTGGCTTTCACCTCCAAAAATTAAGTTTGACTCATGTTTCATAACTGGAATAAATTTGGTTGCCTGGGTTGCGACAATTAATCCTAGGAAATGACAAGAAAGACAAAATGAGCAACATTCACTGATCTAAAGAGTCCAGGAATTAAAGTCTGTACATAGCTAAATGGGGAATTAATTGAAATTAAATGAAGTTTCCAAACCATGATCCAATTCTAACAAAAGTGCTTTAAGAAGTACTGAAACTCATGCTATACACATCGACATTCACGCTTTAGAAGGAAACTTTAAGAACAGAGTTAGAAGCATGGGGTTAACAGTGCACATAGGCATGAAACAGGAACCATTAACCTCTTTAAATTATCATTTACTACTTGGAATACCATAGTTTTCAGAATATATAGTGTTAGAAAATTTTGCAAGCTATTTCCATGGAAAACTACATGCATTTCCAAGAAGGTACCACCTGTCACACAAAATGAGAAAGGAATTAAATAATTCATGAACAGAAAAGCATAACTGCCTCACATAATGTCAAGCTTCATTCAGACTAAGGCATTCTTTAATATTCAAGCCATTGCTACCTTTAAAAGACACAATTAATATTAATTGTTTGTGAGGCAACCCATTTCTTTATATTTTTATGTGCTTTGTAGTAATTCCTACATGCATCAGTTGAGATCACGACCATGCTAGACATACAGAGACACATCCACCCCAAAACCAGTTCTTGCTTCAGAGAATCTGCAGCTGACTGCAGGATCATACAACAGGATAAAACGATAACTGAAGAAACTCAGCCCTAAAAGGGCCATTGGCATTTATTTCTTTTCTTATTTTACCTTACAGTTGCAGTACTCCCATCTGTTCTCCTGCAAGACAGTTGTGTGCATCTAAAAACTTTTTGGAGAAGTATTAAAAACATAGTGTCAAGGATAGTTTAACAGTGTGTTTCTAAAAAAAAAAGTTTCCCTTGTGTCATAATTTCTGCCATTATTGAAAGAATTTTGCCGTTGTTATTAATGGGCAGTTAGGAACTACCTAGAGCATAAAATGTCTCCAAAAATATAAAGTGAATAGAGATGCTGTGCTGTAAGTTTCAGTAGATAATTTCTTAAGAAACATTAAAAGCCAAATTTGAATTAATGCCTAGAATAACAATCACTTCTGAGAGATAAGAGCAATTAGGTTTAGCTAAGTCAGAAGGCAGCCAAGACAACTGTGCCCATACACATGCTGAATTCAGACTCCTGAGAAGATTATTTTAATTTTCCTACATTCCCTGCTTAGCTGTCACAACATCTATGTAAACACATACAAGTTGAAGACTGTCTCTTAAATTGTAGCATTATTGCAAAAGTGTTAAGGAACAGGTAGGAGCAGAAAGGAATAAAACCTGTATTTTATTCAAAAGCCTACTTTCTTCTCCTATGTAACTTGGTCAGGTCAGAAGCCCCTAGCATTTCATTTTCACGTGTAACACTAACATCATTAAAGATCTAATTTAAAAAAAAAAAACACAAAAAAACAAAAAAAACAAAATGAGGAGATCCTTGGATAAAAGTACAAAGCTTTAGAAATTGTGCAGAGAACATAACCTATTTTCACTTCCTTTCTTGAAAGTTAACAGCAAAAGACTCCAGTGTCTGAACAGCTAAAATCAACATTCACCTCACAAGGCAAATGGATTGTTCACGATCATCTGTCTAGCAGCATACTTCAGACGTGTGACCACATTTAATGCAGAAATTATACTTGATCTGCAGCCTACAAGTCTGGTAGATGCTGGATGGATAAGAAATGCATGTATAGTTTCTTGTTCGGTGTTTAAAATAGCAATATGTTACAAACTACAGTATACTTTGTACAACATCATATGCTAAATGTAATTAATTGCTATGAAAGTATGTGCTTTAAGAGTTAAGAAGATGTTTAGAGTAACTATAATGGTCTAAGAGGAAAGTTAAGCACTGATAATGTCAAGAATTTGTTATGCCTTTTTGTCCTTTACTTTTTCATTGTCTTTTCTCACTTCAGTCATGACCTACAGTCAGCTTAAATCACACCTGACAACCCTGCAGAAAGGCTGTAAAAGCAGCAATTAGGAACACTGAAAACACCCAAATAATTTATTGTCACCCCGGGAGCAATTTGTGTCTGTTACTAAAAACCACTAGAGTTCATCACATCACTAGACAGTCCCAGATCAAGCTGTCTCTCAACATCAAGAAAGAAAATTGGGGAAGCGCTGGCAAGGAGGGGAGGAATGAGCAGAGCCTGTGGCAAAGCCCTTGTTGAGGCATCAGGAAAAAGGGGAGCATTTGAAGTAACTGGTCCCCTCCTTCCTATCACAGATAACTCCTTCCTGTCCATCCCTGCCATCCTCATTTTACATTCTGGCTGCAATGCTCAACTTTTCTGAAAAAACCCAAGCAGAGTTAAACAGATTTCCATAATGAGTGAGGAAACATTGAGCAGTGATAATTGGTTTTAAGGATCAAGTGCACCAAGTGAAAGTCCTCTCATTTATTTACTTACTTTATAACATAATTTATGCTATGCTGCTGTATTGGTATATTCACTAATATCCTGAAGTGTTACTCTTTTGTAACATTTACTTTATGGAAAAATTAAACTGATAGTTGAATAATTTATTCTATTAAAACCCATTTCAGTGCTCAACTACAGTTCTATGACCAAAATAAGTTTACCATTTTAACCCTTTGGTCATAATCGATGATTTTAATGTTTTATCAAATCCTTTTCAAACCTGATTTTTATGCTGAGGCTAGACATAATCTGAAACTGCAGATCGCTGATATAATGCCAATAAGGTCAGCCAAATGATGGAAGCAACTTGCTCTACACAGCTGCTGACCTTCCACTTCAGCGTAAGGTCAAGAAGCCTAACATGACTCACCTTGGTGTTTATCCTGCATTAAACAACTAAGGAAACCCCTTTAGAAGGTTGTATCACTTCAGTGTGGGCAGTTTTATTAGTATAAAAGCATTTATACTGTTAACTTTTTTTCTAATACATGATACTTACATAAGTTGCTGTAACAGCAGTATAGTGACACTCCAGGTATTGTAAACTGCAGGGAAAATATCATCCCTAGACATTTCATTCTGCTGAATGCAGGCTTAAGGAAAACATATGTCCTGCCTTAGGTTCCTGCAGTGACCTACTTGAGGCATGCCCATCCAAACCAATTCTCTTAAGGTTTGCAACCTCTACAGAACTGAGATTAAAAGAGAAGCTAAAACTGCAGTGGCCATTAAAAAAAAGGAACAGAGAAATACATGGTCATTCAAGTAATAGCCATAATCCCAAGATGGTGGGTATTTGACAGTAATAAAACATAGGCATAAGGGGAAGACCTTAACTTTCTCCAACAAACTGCAAAAACAATTTAAACTTTCCTTATTACGCATTGTTTGTGTTGTGCCACTAGAGCACACTACACTTTACACATATCTTGTTTTCATTGCATCCCACAGCCAACAAACATTTGTCTTACTATTCAAACGTTGGAGTCATTAACATGTGCTTTGAGGCACCACAAACCAAATGTTTCCAATTGCTGTGTGATAATCTGCTGGCAAGGCAAGAGATCTGATCAGAGCGCTAGGGAACCGTGTAGAGTTTAAAACACAAACGAAGCATGAATGCGTGCAAATCTTGAGGCCCACCTGAGGACGTTCCCACAGCAAATCACTTTTTCTCTGCTCGTATTATGTTAACAATAAGATGTTAACGTAAGACGTTCTGTGCCTGTAGAATATCACTGGATACCAACAGCAGCGATACCCATTTGGCAAGAAGCTTCTCAAATGCATAATCTTATCTGCTGGGTTAGCATTCCAGCTGGCTAGAGCTACTTCTGGGCAAAGTAGTGAATGAGATGCTTTCCCTAGTATGAAACCATTATACAAAGCAACAAGAATTTTAAGGAGGCTAAGTTCATTCTGCTCAATTAGATAAGATGATGTTGGTTTTCCTGTTGAAAAGCAATTGGAAAAAGACAAAAATAAAATTAGATTATGACACTGGCAAAGCAAATTTACTGCACAATATCAAAATACCAGCCACACAAGAAAGGCTTCAGAGTTAAGTAAGCTCACAGACATCCAACATCAAGAAATGAAATTCAAGACAGATCTTAAAGACAATTTAAAAATCTGAAAACAGGATTAAGCTAAAAAACCCTCTAAGACATCCTCCAATTTAACATAAGTTTCTTATATCAGATTGCTCAACTGAAAAGGGATAACCTAAAATGTCCAAGGGAAATTCTGAATATCTGTTTCCCAGAAATTATATTTAATTGCCTTGTACTTTAATTTTTGCTCAACTCTTGAGTACGAAGTTTCCATTCGTACTCAAATTCTTCATATATTTCCTAAACCAGCAAAAGTCACAGTGCTTAGCTGTACTCATCAGAAAGGATATAAAATTTATCAAGAGCACCCATCGCTCACCAGCTTTCAGCATAAAATTAGACAGCTTTATATACCAGAAGTCCTACTGATGTAAACAGGAAGAAATAATGTAATCAACGTAAGAATCAATAAGTTGTATTATTCCCTAATTTTTTCTTTAAATACAAAGTTTTTCATTTTGGTTGGGTTTTTTGTTTTTGTTTTTTTTTTTTTTTTTTTTTTTTTTTTTCCCCTAAATGAATTTCAGCAGACAGCTACTTAGCACTAAAAACTCAAAGAACACAGAGCAAAAATCATGATGCTGCATTTGACAACTTTGTGTATCCCTGGGATATAATTCATATAAATTATTAAGTTAGAGTTAAAATGGTAATTTTCATTAGAAAGATACACAACATGAAAGCAACAATACCATCTTAACACTTTTTGAAACTCTACTGTCTAGGTGCCATCATATCCCTGTGTGCCCTACAAAGTTGCCCAACACAGAAGGGATAAACAGATCCATGTATAGTTAGAAACAAATGTTCCTGTTGCAATGAATGCAAAGACAGCTTATTTCTTCTTGTTTCCACACGATAAATTTCTCACTTACATTTCACCCTTAAGGTTATTTGCTTTTCATTATCATCACTTGCATAGATTTTTCTGGTTCAATTTTAAAAGGAAACTGTCTAGGTGAATACTATACTCTCTTGGCTAATTCTTCTAGCCTACTCTTCCTCATACATAATCAATCTATTCTAAGCCTTTCCTTGTAAAACAGGCGATATACCAAGGAACAACATGCCTTCTGGGACAAAGATTACATCACTGACTTTTTACCTTAACACATCAATCACTCTACTTCAATTCTCCTTGACAACCTACTAGTCCCCTAAAGCCATGCAGGAAAACAGCAAAGAATGGCATTTTATATCATCCCAGAGCTGCTTCACCAGAGACCGAGAAATGAGCCGTTTTGCATCTCTTTGATTTCTCATGGCTTAATCTAAGTATTTTAATTAGCCCTTGCACTTTCTCAGTCTTATGCAAAGAAGGAAATCAGATTTGCAGGTCATTATCATCAGCCACGTTAATCCATTTCCCCCTGCATTCACTGTGCTTGGCCAGGTCTTGGTGCCAGCCAGTCAGCCATCACTTTCATGAGAAACAGCAAGGAAGCTGTTAACTCCTGGTCAGAGATATTGACCTCAATCCTGAAGCAACTTAGTTCTATTTAAATATGAAAGAAAACACAAAATGCCCATTCCAGCACTTTTCAGTAATACTTCTTAGGAAACCGGGTAAAAGCAAGTGTGTTGCTCATAAAAGCCTCAATGCATTTCTTCATGCAGTGTGTTTCTGTAACTAATTTAAAGCAGAGAACTGGCATGCCACAGAAGAGGCATGCTCATTTTGGAAATTTTAGAACAACTTATTCTTTCAAAAAACATACTTACTAAACATCTTTCTTATTTTATACATTGACAAGCCAATAAAAGAGTAATTGAATTCAAGAACAATTTCCATAAATCTAATATTACTGGTTTTCCTGTGTAATACTTCTAAAAGCAACTGTTAAAATAATATATATATTTGGCAGCAATCCACAAAGTTGTATTCGAACATTCAATCAGAATCTTTTTACAGCAAGATACTCTTTGAATGATTTAGAAAGCATTATATAATACTTTTCACAACATGGCTTTGAATAAAACAGTCAAATAAATGAGCATGCTACTGTTAAACAACCAAAACCACTCACAGTTCTGGACTTGATTTTTTTAAATATCCCTCTGAGCCTCTGATTTGGAATACTAAATTTACTAGATTGTTTATATTTTCACCCAATACTTAAATAATTCCATTTACACTCACAAATATGTTAGAGATTGTGCTGGTTTTGGCTGGGATAGAGTTAATTTTCTTCATAGTAGCTAGTAAGGGGCTGTTTTGGGTCTGTGCTGGAAACAGTGTTGATAACGCAGGGATGTTTTAGTTCTTGCTGAGCAGTGCTCACACAGAGTCAAGGCCTTCTCTGCTTCTCACCCCACCTCACCAGTGAGGAGGCTGGGGGCTGCACAAGAAGCTGGGAGGGGACAGAGCTGGGACAGCTGAGCCCAACTGACCAAAGGGCTATTCCACACCATATGCCATCATGCTCAGCATAGAAAGCTGGGGGAAGAAGAAGGAAGGGGGGGACGTTTGGAGTGATGGTGCTTGTCTTCCCAAGTAACCATTACAGGTGATGGAGCCCTCTTTCCTGGAGATGGCTGAACACCTGCTTGCCCATGGGATGCAGTGAATGAATTCCTTGTTTTGCTTTGCTTGCATGCATGGCTTTTACTTTCCCTATTAAACTGTCTTTATCTCAACCCACAAGTTTTCTCTTTTACCGTTCTGATTCTCTCCCCCATCCCACCAAGGGGGAGCAAGCGAGTGGCTGGGTGGCACTCAGTTGATGGGTGGGGTTAAAACACGACAGAGAGATATATTGTACCAACAAGATTTATATATCACATACTAGTCAGAAATACTAAGGTAACCTTATCATTCCAAAGCTCTGTCCAGCTATCTAAAGCAGACAGGAAGAATTGCAGTTATATATTGTATTTGTATATAAATATCATCAGAAAAATCTGCTTTTACCTTTACAGCAAATGGGAACTGGCTTTTAGACATCTGATCAATACCTGATTAATACACTGAGAAATTAAAAGAAATACTGCTGATTCATCTTAAAATGCAACCCTATGCAGAAAGATAGAACTAAAAAAGCAAATGCATCTCAAAGGTTAAAATAACTGTAATCACAACTAAGTTTTCTGGTCTGACTTGAGTTTTCCTACCAGGCACCCCTTTTTGCTATGATCCCCCCTCTGCATTTCCTGCAAAACAGATTCTTATTCTTGTCTTTCAGCTCCCTACAGGTTGTACTGACCAAGTTCCCCTTTCATACATATTTTTCCGAGAATGACTTCACCACCATCCCTATTCCTTCACCTCAACTACTGAAACCTGGAATCATTCAGTTTCCCTGGGGTTCTATAGCCCATTCCATAGCTCTGAAGGGGTTTCAGCTTCAGGGACACTCTTTTTGGGACAAAAATCTAAAAGAAGCGAGAAAATCTGTTTCCCATGATGCTAAAGAACACAGCCTGAAGGAGGAGAGTGAAGACAGGAAACAGAGAGACAATTTCTGTTTCTCCTCCACTACTTACCTGTTGTATGCAGGTGGGGATGTAATTTTGTTTGCAGGGTTCTGCTGCCTCATCTGTATTTACCTTTTTATGACAGGAAGGCATACACATTCAAGTGGCTTTACAGCAAACACTGTGCAAAGATTCATTACCAACAAACCACATATGCACCTGCAACATGACTTATAATAACAAGAGAGGTTAGACTGGCAGTTAAAAAAAAAATAGCACCTTAGAGTTAAAAATCATTTAATACAGGCTAGTATGCAGTTAGATCACTGTACCCTGACTTCCCTCACAGCTCATGCTGCTGCTTGTGTAATGCAGGAGCACCACGCAAGTTACTATTTTCACATCACAAAGAGACTGTGAGGCAACCAATATATTAGAAGAGAAGGTGACACTATCCTGTGAGCCTAGTTAATAGTTAGCTGAAATAAAACATCATCTGCCTAAAGGAAAACTGATTGCAAAATAGACTGAAAACAAAATGACCATGCCCCATTTTTTCAAAGATTTCATAACAGAACATACAATCCTTTCTTTCTGGGTTTTTTGTTGTTGTTTGGATTTTTTTTTTTTTTTGGTACTAGTTCTTGGGCATGATGGGTTTGATTTTTTTTCTGACCTAAAGCAGGTTGCTAAAATTCAACCCAGTATGTGGCAAACTTAATTATCCTACAAAAGCTACAAGCCATTTTGTCACAGATTTTTTTCAGTCAACATAATTGTTTTATACTAGGAGAAGCCTATCCCTTCTACTGGGCTTTACATAAATTCTGTCAGTTTCTGTTTTTCCAAAGAGGAAAAACAAACACCACTACAGCAGAGGGGAATTCAAGTGATTGTCCATATCAAAAAGGAAGACTTGACACCATGACCAACAAATGGACTAAAATAGTTTACTATTTGATATTTGCATACAGTTTACAGAATTTCACACCTCTTTGAAGGGCTCCCAAACTCTATCCCACTGAAATAAAGGGAATTTGCTTTTAATTGCATTTTTTATAACTATAGTTATTTTACTGTCATTCATAATCAAGTCAAAACATTTTACAATACATAATGTTTGTCAGGTACAGCATAAGTTGTCCCTTCCAAGAAACAAAGTTGAAATAGATAACAAAAAAAACCCCAAAACCAAAAAACAAACACCCCCCCTCAAAAAAAACCCAAAAAAACCCAAAACAAACCAAAAACAAACAAAAAAAACCAAACCAAAAACTGGAGACATGAGAAAGGGGAAGAAGAAATTAGCTCCCGGTTCTTGTTGAAGTTCTAAATTCAATTAAAATTACCTCAACCTAGCAACACTTACAAGACTCTACAGAAATAAACCATTCAGTTCAAAAGTAATAATCATCAACTGCCTTCAAAATTTCATCACCTGTACTACAGGAGTATGCATTTTTTTTAAAAAAAGTAAAGGCACTGTCAATTTGTTTTACGTTTAGTGCCCTTACACTCACAGCTGGCATCCAGATTGTCCCTCACTGGTTAAGAGCATGTTTAACTTTCTTCCAAAGGAAAAAAAACTCAGGCAGTATGTCCAAAGAGGATATTTAAGGTCCTGTTAATAACACTCTGCCTAGATGCACATATTTTAATTTGTCCTATAGTACACTTTGATGCCGTTTTCATGTATTATTACAGTTTGTAGCACAAAATCCATTTCCTGTTATTAATATCAAACTGCCAACAGAAAAACAGAAGAATGAGGTTTGCAGATAAGAAGCAAGCACTTCAATTAGTGTTTTCAAATACGTTCAAGGACAACAATAGTTTTAGACTCAAATGTAAGTTTGGATTATTTTCTTTTTTCCATTCAATAGCATAATCTAGCATTGCTTTCTTCAGTTAAAAATTGCAATAGGTAAACCACTCAAAAAAGTACAAGACAAACATCTGTTCTGAATTATTTTGCAGTGCTAAAGGATACTGACTTCAATATCATTATGTTTTTTTGTACATAGTATCTCTTTCTTTCTACACACCTAGAACTACTTTATGGAAGAGACTGTGGGACTAAGATCCTTGAGTAATTTTTTTTCAACTCTCATCTAAATGAATCCGTTGTACTTGAAACGTGTTTTAAAGCACCATCACTTTCCATTAGAACTGCATAACATTTTAAAAAAGAAACTTTGTGAAGTTAGAATATTTACCAATTTGTGTTAAACATGAGCAGCTTTCCTTTTTGACTAGAAATACTGTGCCACAAATACAGAAAATGCTGCAAAAGGCAAAGGGAAGTTGCTCACAGCTGCTCTGTGGAGCTGCAGCAGAAACAACTGCTACTCATATACGTTAGTGGAAGTTAGAAATCTTATGCTGTGTTAATTCTCCTTTAACTCACCTTCTCCATCAATACTGGTTTTCAATCAGAGGGATGATATATGATGTGACTTTTAAAATGGAAGACATATATACTTTCATTTTTGTCAGAAAGAAAACTTTAATGGTGTTTTGGCCTTTAAGATTACGGGATACATATGATACCTAGAAAGGATCCCCACTCTTATAAAATACCCCCTTCTCAGCCAGCTATTATATAGGCTGCATTCCCTAGAGGCAATGATAATTAATTAGTTGACCAGAACATTTAGAAATCCTTAAAGAAAAAGCATCAGCAATCAAATCCGACACTTCTTACAATAAAATACTGGACTGAACAGGCAATCACTTTACTCAATATAGCCAGAGGACATGAGAAAAATCCATGAGGCATGGTAGGGCTCTCTTCAAAAGACTTCCACACCTGCAAACATCTAAAGACAATTAATTTGGGTCTCTTCTGCAATTAAATCAGGCAGAAATGGAGTAAGACAGCAAAATCCTGTATATCCTGCTAAATCTAAAGCAACGCTTGCTATTTTGATAGCTGTGCACAAACAGCACCTTTACAAAGAATGTCAACTCTGTTTTCTAAATTAGGTGTGTTGCCCTTCAAACGAAGGGGAAAAAGACACCTCAGCCACACATCCTCTTCCAGATTTGTTGAGAGATTTCTACCTATTCAAGATTATTGGGTCCCTAGTAAAGAATCAACATTTTGCCTGCAAATTATTATTATGCATTCCCTCTGATTATTTTTTTCAGAGCTAGAAAATATTGTAGAAAAGTATCCTGACCTAGCAGTAAGATAAATTAGCTTATATATCTTAAAAAAACCAGAATAAACCAAAACCAAAATACATCCCCCCCCCACCTCTCTGACAATAGCAATACTCACTCAAGCTTCCAAACCCAGAAATCAGCAGAGACTGGAAATCTGCATCCCTGAATGCCATGCACGTATTTACAGTATGTTATACAGGTGTAAATAGAAGTGTTCTCTCCATCACATAAAAGCAAAATCCCTAACAATTACCTGTTCTAAATGGTTAGGATTTTCCACATTGTGTAGTGAACTCTGCTTTGCTGAAACACTGCAGGAGTCTGGCCTTTCTCAAGCCTGGGTGGTCTGGTCACCTCTCCAGCCAGTGTTACATTATGGAATAAAATAATACCAATAGACTGACAATACTACCTCCAAACAAGCTTTACATTATATATTAGCTTCTCATAAACTTTTTTCTTTTTTTTTTAAGACAGATGCATGCATTTTATTTATTAGCTTCATTTCAGGTTTGAAGCATTTGTCCTAATGCTTATTTCTTGAATTTATGCACGGGGAGGGCAGATATGAAGGTTCCTACAGCAGGTAAACAAAGGTTGCTAAGTCACTGACCATAAATGAAATCAACAGATTTGTTTGCCTCTGTGTGCTGTCTGTGTCTCAGTGGAATTATGCAGCAGCCCTGCGAAGCTGAAAAAAAACTGAAGCATGTGCTTTCACAATGCATAAGCATACAACAGGATAAAAAGGGAAAAATAAAAAAATATTTTTTTTAAAAAATCACTATCCCAGATAAAAATATTTTCTATCTGTAACTTGGGAAGGCAGAGGGGAATGCTCAAAAGCTCGTGGCGTGTACCAAATCATCTTGCTTCTGGCACTCTCCTCTTCAGCAAAATCTTCCACTGTATGTGGAACTTATGCTAATTTGGAAAGCCTGATCTGATCCAGTCCTATTAAAATAAATCCTTTATAATTGCTAGATACAAATTATTGATGTTTTGTTCGCAAATCAGCAACATTTAAAGAACAAACTGTGCATGACAGATTCATTAAAGTGTTCAGCCATTTATAAACTTCATAAAATTGCCCATCTGCCTGAAAGATGCATGAGCTCAATTTGGGAAAACAGCACATACAGAAAAGCCCCCAAAGTTGACTGAAATGTCTGGATAGTGATTTCTGAGAGCAACAAAATATTCCTTTCAAGCTAATCAAAATTATAATTTTATTTTTGTGCACGAAGATTTGTAACTAGACAATTCCATACATCATTAATGCCTCCTGTGAGACATCCAAGATGCACAGAGCAATGAACAAACACGCATAAGTACACTTTTGATTTTTGACTGCACAAAATAAAAATCTGCATAAACACATACAACACTAAACAAAATAGATGCTTTTGGCAACAGGGCCTTCATTTATGCAGGATAAATAAATTAAATAAATACAGATAATGGTGGAACTGCTTGCCATTATCCAGGAAAGAATCATCAGAAACAAATGCTGTCAAATTATGTATTGTGTTATCTCAACAGAAAAACATCAAGATTAAATGAATACAAATGAATTGCAGCTCTTTTAATACTCATAGAAAATATTCTCTAGTCTTTTTTTATTTGTTTGTTTTGACAGAAATAGCATATACCAGAGCTTTAATGGAAACTGAAATTATTTTCTGTTTTACTCTATGTCTGAAGCAAGGTCAGAATAGCTATTAGAGCTCTTTAAACATTTCTGATTTTGTCAGGGTTACCAAATTAATAGGACAGGACAAACCTTTGTTCCTCACATATAAAGCTTTGAAGGCATTCATTTGCTAAACTCATTACAGGATTTTTCTTTCTCTAGGTTGTGTTAAGACTTGAAAATTAAACACTCACTAGGAATCCTACATATAAGAAGCAGTCTAGAAAAGACACCAGCATTTAGTTTGGAAAAAAAATGCATATAGTTAGCAACATTCTCCCAGCCATCTCCCAGAGAAATTATTAGAGGCTACTATCTATACCCAGTATCTGACTGTAAGGGCTTTTACAGGCCAATACACAGTGTTTTACTACCAGAATTCTGGGTTAAAATTCTCTTACAAGTGACAATCATAATTTCCTGCTTTGGTTATCTCATAGTTTTCCTTATACTACCCACCTTTATTTCTTGCCTGTATGTCAAGTTTGGTACCAGTGAATGAACAGGAAAATAACAGCTCATTTATACTATTGATAATATATTTGGAATAATGTTAGTAGATCTCAGGCTTGCCCATGATTTACAAAGGCAGAGGGGGGGAGGACAAACCAAACCACTAAACATTTATAATACATTAAAAAAATGTAAAAGTTTTTCTGAAGTTCTTTTCTTTAAGATGTATAAAATGTAACTCATGGCATGCACAATGCTATTGCCTGTTCCTTTAAGGATGTTATTATTTTGCTTGGTGATTATAAGCCTATTTGAAAGTCTGCATTCACGAAAAGGGAAAGATTATTTTTAAAGTCTACTTAGGTGAACTCAAATGTTGCAGTTAAGACAACCCTGACTGTAACAAACTACCATCTTCAGAAAGACTACCAAGATGTTAATTCAAAAGATTGTCACACCTTATTAAACTGCATTTAACTTTGAGAACTGAAAACTGCTAGCCCTTTCTGTGTACAATAAGAAGATAATGAGTTATTTAAAGCAAGGATAACATTGAAACAACAGTCAGGTATGAAAAAGATAATGAATACATTTCGATTTTACATTAAAAGGAAGCTTCTAAACAACAGACAACTAATGTTTGGCAAGAACCTTTTATGTTGATACTAGGGCAAAACCTAGTCGATTAGCTTATGAAGAATAGTACTACATAAGATCTCAGGCCTGTACTCCTGACACCTAATAACAAAGAATGACCCAGAAAAGAAAATTTGATCAGTTTAGATGGACTGTTTGCAAGAGGTCCAAAGCAATGGACTTCAACTGCTATCCCACATAATCTGACTACAGGTTTTCATCCTGAATACTTTAGTCAGGAGACATATCGTCCAAAGATGTAAAAGTTAATTAACGCCTCCGTTACACTACTCACTGAAGTTGTGGAAGTAATACATTTGGAGTACTAGCTAAGAATTGCTAAATGCCAATGAGATTCCCGAGATCGCCTAATTCATAGCATCAACTCTGACATTTAAAAAAAATAATTAAAAAAAAAGAAAAAAGAAGAATTTTCTTGAAACTTATAACACTAAAAGAGAGGAAAGAATGTAGGGAAATGTGTAAGGACTTTATCTTTTCCAATTTTTCAGCTACTAATGTGCATCTTCTCTGTAGTTCATTAATTATGATAGCTGAAGAAAGTAACCGTGAGCTAATTGTTCAAGTCTCTTGTCAAGTTGTTTAATATATCACTGCAATATAATTATGCTTTTTCGAGTGGAAAGTAAACAGCTGATGTTTGAGAAAAGCCAATGTAGAAACCAGTGTTTACTCAAGTTTAGAAATTTTCTTTCCTATTTATGAGATCAAATTTGAGTATTCCACATGAGGAATTTTTAAATAATTTCAGCCATAATTCAATTTAACCTTAAAGAAATGTAAATTAAAGCTAGCATACATTTAATTTACTACATGAATAAATATGCTTCTAGTATTTCAAGATTACTTAGAGTGCATATACTGATTTGTTTCAGAATCTACTTCAGATATCTCATGAACAACACTCCATACAAGTATAGCATAAACATTTTTAGAAGTTAACACGCAGAGGACACAACCTTGCTAAGCACAGGCTGCCCATTGCTACCACCTTGTTTCTACCTTTAAAATTGTTCGCACGTTCACATGAGAAAGGGAGGCAGCCTACAGCCATCAGCGTGATGCACACCCAGCAAACATTTCATAGGATGAGCAAGCCAAGAAAGACTGACCAATACAGAGCTTGTGGAAACACAACCTTCGTATTCTGACTCCACAAGTACTCAAAAGTGAAATTGCTTCTCTATTATGACCAATTCAAGGAATTACGTGAAAAGTAAAAATTTGTTTTCATATTAATATTGCATGAGCCGGGTTTTCATTTTTACAGCTGAGTTGTATGAGTGCAGGCAGCATTGGGATGTGGGGGTACTCCTAACTTTCTCCCACAGCAGTCACATTCCCAATCAATTCCGACTAGGTGAAGCGTACTATTTCAATTATTTGAAGTTCTTCCCACCTCTCCCTTTCTCACAACATGACAATATTCTTTTGCTCCAGCAAATGAAAAGTATTTTGAGATGGGCTGCAGATGCCTTCAAGATGACCGTTATTCTTCTGAGCTGAACTCTCCTCAACCTCAGAGCAACCCTTTCTTTTCCCATTGGTAAAGCCATTCTGACAAGTCAGAATGCCTTCAGTAATGAAACTGCTATTGCAAGGTACATCAAGGAGCTGAAGGCAAAAGCCTGTACTCTGTAATTTCAGAATGAAAACCCATAACAGAACTCATAATATTAAATAATTAAAATTGAGAATGGACAGTGAAGAACAGAAAAGTTGGTATAGATTCAAATCAGTTTATTCCAACTCATGCTCGGATATCTTTTAAACTGTATGTGTTACACTGACACTACTTTATTTTGACCAAAAGCAAGTCCCAGTTCAATAAAATTCAAATAACATCTGAGTGCATTATAGAGGAAATGAAAGAGGCATTTTATAGCTCGATAACCCAAGTATAAAAATGTAAATCCTGTGTTTAGTTAGATCTCTAGTCAATATAGACATCTTTAAATTGAATTTGTTTCGTTTTTTATTTGGCCTTTTTTTTTTTTTAAATCTCCTTTTAAACATAGTGATGTATTGTTTTATCAACTTTGGATAAAAGGACTTAATTTTTAACCCTCTATGAGGGTCAGTCTCATAATTTTTCTGATGTAGTGCACGTGAAGCAGTAATATGCTAATGATAAGGTCAACATTACTTCAAAATTTTGCTGCATTAAACTCTGCTCCTGTAAAGGTTTGCTTACACTATTAGTGATATGAATAATGCAGCTGAAGTTGCTGGGATCACTCTGGGTTCCATGATGTTACATTAAGCAGGGGTAAAGCCACTGCAAATTCTTTAGGGAATAGAAAACATCTATCTTTACCTTTGTACAATTACTTGACTGCAGCAATAGGTTTCCCAGCTGGTAAGGCTATGTGTCTCAGGTATAACTATTCAGCTATAAACCTATTAGGTATGTGGATTCACACTTACTTTCTTACACATAACGTCTGTGTAAGTTAGGTCTACTATTGCAAATACCTGCCAACACTGTGGTTAATGAGAGCACACTTAACTTGACAAGAGTTTTCAAGATCGCAATGTTAGCTCTCTCAAGTTTACAGCTTTCAGATACCTAGGGTGCCAGCATCTAGATTTGGGATGACTTTTGGATGACACCGATTCACTTGCAAGTCCTCCTTCTAGGTATCATGTCTAGTGCAAGAATCATACTGTAATTGATAGGGTCACTGAGCAGCCTTATTACTAACAGCTCATTAATCCTTCCCAGGTTAAGAGGTAAAAACTGGGCAGGTCTAACAGATGCAGTATTGACTTTTGTTCTCTGTAGTCTCCCATCTGTCCATGGTAGACCACAAGGACAGATACTTCAAGGAGACAAGAATGGTAAACACTGAGAGTGCTCTTCTGTGGCAAGACGAGTCTGTACACTTCATCCTTCAGAGAAGGCCCGTTTTACTTCACAGGCACAGATCGCTCCTTGCAAGCCACTTCCAGGTTCCCCAGTCTCCAGTTACTTTAGAAGATGGCAAGATCTGGCCTAGCACTTTTGGCCAATTGGAAACTTACTTCAGTGAACCACTCCTTACTGATATAACAATGCCTTTCACCAGAATCTTCTCTGGCAGAGCTCTATTTTGGGTAAACAGGGGGGGGGGGGGAGGAGGACTAATAAAATTCCATTTGCAAAAGCATATGCTTGTTTAATCACTGTTTTCATTGCAGTTCCACACACTCAGTTTGTCCTTAGTAAAAAAAAAAAAAAAAAAAAAAGGTGACCATTTCAAATATTTTAGAACTAAACCAAGTACCAAGCCTTATCCAAGGACTTTTATTAGCATTTATTTTCTTATTACCTGATGTTTCTTTTTATTAACAATACCCAGCAGTTTGTTTGAGAAAGTTATAACACTGCACTCAGATCTTGGTTCCAAGTATGACATTGGCAGTCTCTCAAAGTTCTTGCCAATGTGATACACAAAATATAGTGATGAAAAAGATAATGCAACTCCTCATGCCTTCTATTAGAGTAGGTGTGCTTCAAATTCAGTGTTCACTGCTTAGTTTTATTTTCATTCTCAGCTGTTTCAAAATGAAGCGGATCTCTCTAGCCTGTACCAAATGACTAGTGTTCTCCAGAGGACTGTTGTATATTGAAGTCAGCTTGACTTAAGTGCACTGCTGTAAATATTGATGTACACATACTACAGAACTAACAAATTGTTTTCATCCATAAAGCTAAAACAGAATTAGCCTTAATTTTTCAACTGACTTACTTCAGTTTAGTGCTCAGTCAAGGCAACTGATTTCTGTGCACCTTTATCCCATTCCTTTTTAACTCTCAACACTTGTTCAATCTATCCTACTATACAGCAGGTGATTTCTGAAGTTTTTCCTATTGTATAAACTTCTAACCATGGGATATCTTATGTAGGTAGCAGAAAGTTGCATCAGCACAGCTCTCCTATGATAGATATTTATGCTGCACGACATAATGCCAGAGAGACGGTTAAGCGAGCATCAGTTCCAAAAGCAGTCGTCCCATAAGCATAGCATTTCTCCCCAGTTCATTAACCTTACTCAGCAGCAGTTAGGCACTTATAACTTCACCTGGAACTCCCATTTTTAGGATGGTAATACCTGTAGAAGCAGGGATGCTCCTGCTTCTGCCTTTCTCCTCCCACGTTCTGACACAAAGGGGTATTCTAATCACATAAGCAATGCTCAATATGCTCAATGTCCCATATCATCACAGCATGGAAAACAACAACAAAACAACCAAAACAAAAACCCCCACCATCAAATACAAACCCACTGATTTGTCACAAAATATTGCCATAAAATTACTTGCACAGAATTACTTTTCTGTATTTATAAAAGCTTGTTTCTCAGCTTTCTGAGAAGCCATAGACAGTTAGACAGCTGTTAGCTTGCCATCAAGAGCAATCACTGTCCTCAGCCCCTCCATTCACCACCACTGCTGCCTCCACACATACTATGGATGGCAGCTAGGGCTCCCCTCCCACTTCCAATATGTCTTGTCCAGGTTCTGACTTCTGTTCCGACCAAACGCTTTTTAGTTATATCCTTTCTATTCAAAAGAAAGGCACATCACAGCACATTTCCTGGCTGAAGCCAGTTTGGCCATACACAGCACCAGGAGGAAATCCCAGACACCTTCCCATTAATAATTAATAATGTCCCATTCCTTCACCTACTGTGTCTCTCGGAAGAGTGCTAATGAGCTGTGTCTATGTACTCCTTTGGATGCATTCAGCATGGATGTTGTTGGAAGCATTCTGTTTGGTGCCGCCGCAATTCCCACAAGCATACTTTTCTTTGAGGAGAAGGCTGTTTAGTTTTTAGAGATGGGCAGACATCCAAGTTCAAAAGTATAGCCTCTGATATACAAAGGTGGAGAATTATTGATATTTAAGAAAAACAAATCACTTGTGTAACTTTAAAGAGCTCAGCTTAAAAGAAAAGTCATTGAGCAATTCTATACCATCTTGAAAAACAGGCTCCTAAACTTAAGGAAAGGGACAGACTTAAAAGCATTTTCTTTGGTAGAGGTTGACTTTCACAACATTACAATGTCCTCTTCCAATTTTCTTTTTTAGATGTTGTCTGTTTTGACAACAATGGCAATATTTGAAGAAGTGAGTTTTCACCATATCAGAGAATTGCAGTCTATAGCAGAGGTTTCCTATGACAAGATACTCATTCATACAATATAACCTTCACTTTCATTTAATCAGAAAAGTTATATCTAGCCATGATCTGAAGCCAAGCATCCATAAATTGGAATCACAAGTGACATGTTACATAAACTAGCTGTCTGCAAGTAAAATACAGGGAATTTCATCTTCATGCAACAAACAGCACATATTTCTTGAGTGGGAAGTTGGGCAATCTGGTGAGAGTACTTCCCACTCAAGAAATACATTGCTTTTAGCACAAACTCCCTTACCCTACCGTTATTGTATGATATCACCAATATAATTTACAGAACTACAGGTCAAAAATTAAATTTAAATTAAAAATTTAAAAAGTAAAAATGAAATAAAATCAGACAACCTCTACATGGCCAAAAAGGGTTTGGCAGGCTATTAGGATAATTGGGCCATAGATCAGATCTTCCTCCATGTTCACATAAAACAAAGTGCGTGACTGCTATTGAATTTCACTGACCAACTAAATCGAGCCCTGATCAAGTAGTGACAGGTTGGTTTTGCAGACTGACCTGCACGTTATTAATCTGGACTATTCACAGAACAGAGATCTGGTGCAAAGCATATGGTACCTCATATGGGACAGCACGATACTCTGAAAATCAAATGAGTGGTGCAGAAAACATAGCTAAGCAAGAGGACAGGGGTAGGAGAACATAACAAGTGACAAAATGAGAAGGGACTGGCTCATCAACATGAATGAAAATTTCCCAGTTTGTCATCTTCCACCAAAACACCAGTTCATTGCCAGTGACAGAAACTAGTTCTGTCCTGCAAGAAGCTGTTGGCTGCTAAGTTTTCCATTTTTCTTTTCCTTGGCAAATCTGATCGATTTTTTGCCAACTAAAAAACTGTCTGATAATTGTTACTGCTAATAAATTCATTGTTGGCTGTGGCATTGTTGGGTTTTTTTTTGTTTTGTTTTTTTTTTTTGTTTTGTTTTTTTTAATAGCAGCTGCTATACCAGTTAGAGAACTACGGGGTAAAGTAAAAATGCTTGGTAAGTCAATTTTACATGCATGGGCACATGCTGTGTTATTAGCAGTTCACAGGCCTGACTATGCTAATAAAATCATTAAAATACAAAAGGAATAAAGGTTGATGTACAAACCTATCATGTGTTGGTGACCTACATGAATTGTTTAACTAATTAGTTATGCCAATCTATGTTGCTCCAAAGTCTTAAAACATTAATTAGAATTTTTAGTATTCCTTTGTAAATGCAAGCTGTTGCATAACAGAACCAATGAAAACTTGCTTCCTTTTTCATTTTGCCCTTTCCTCCAAAACTGTTGCCCACATTCTGCTTCTTGTCATGTTTTCAGAGATCTGTCTGCCAACAGACCATAACTTCAGAGCAAGCTATGACAACAATAAACACCCCATCCCCAGAAATAAACCTACAAACCAACCCCCCCCTCCATTTCAAAACCTCCTCACATAAAAAAAACCCTCACAGAAAAAAAAGCCACTTTCCACAAGGCTCATTTTCCCAGAAACCAGGCTCACAATACCCGAGGTGCACACAAAACCACTGCAGAGCTACCTGACACAGAGATATGTTGGTACCGCCAACATAGAGGTTGTCATTTTCCATGGCAGATGACACTGAGTGAAACTGGTAGGTCTTTAATTTACACACAGTTTGGAATACAGGGCTTGCATCAATCAGGAATTGTAATTGCAACCAAAAACACATCACAAAGTCAGAAATATTCTGCATACCTTAGTATGCAAAGGTATGTGTATCATTAAACTTTTGTGAAAAATCTATGGTACTTGGACCTAGAACTGAGTTATTCAGTGGAAGTTGCCAGTGAAGAACTGACTGCTAAATCAGTTGGGAAGAGGAAAACATTCTTAAATTTAAGTGTCTGCCAGCACACAGCATAGCCAGTTTGCTTATCAATAATAGCTTTCTAAGGCAAACTAAGTAGAAGTCTAATACTTGCCTCTCTTTTATAGAGCTTGTTAAGTGACAACGTATTTCTTTTATGTGTGGTAAAACTCCCGTAAACTCTAGATTCAGTTCCCTGTCACCTTGCCAGTACATACACCACCATTTGACCATTTGTGTTTACAGCGTAAATCAAAAATGTTACTTTTGTTGAAACAAAGTGTTCCACTAATTCAATCAATTTTCGCCCTCCCATTCCTTCCCATTTTTAACTATATAAACTCTCTATAAATTATATGAATAAAGATAGTTTGCAACTTTGGGTACCTATACTTAAATCAACATTTCCTTCTGACTGTCACAGATGACTTTTTATATTCATGTAGTTTTTTAAATTAAATTTGTCCATAGCCAAATATTGCACTTCTAGATTTCATAACATTTGCTTACCTGTCTCTTAATACCAAGTCTCTTGTCTGCATTACACTGATATTTTAAAAGGTGCAGCTGTCCTTTTACTTTTATAACATCTAAATGTCATAATTTATGGTGAATATTATGCATGAACTATCTAAAGTTTTTGGTTTTGATCACAAAAGCCAAAGAAGTGAATATGAATAAAATGAAGGCACACAAGTAATTCCACAGACAAACCAGCAAACTGCTGGGTACCTGGCTGTGCGCTAAAACATTTTCATCATCCGTTATCAAAAGTTCTTTATGTGCATTTCAGTTTTTATATTTGCATTAGTTAAGAAAACAAAAAAGCTCCAGCATTTTTATCCATCTTTTACATCACTTTCAAGCTTCTACTTTTTCTCATCTACTCTATTTCTAACAAGTACTGGCTTTTCGTAACAACTTCTTAGACTTGTAAAAAGGAAAAGTTTGATTAGTAGAACACCCTAGAGAAAAACATTGTCATTTAATCACTACTTTTAGAATAACAGTGCTATTGAAATATCCCATTCTCACTTTCAACTATCTACAAACGATGCTTAGGTTCCTACCAGAAAACACTATAACACAAAGTTGTGAAACAAGTACAGCATACACAATATCACTTAAATAGTATGTAACTGATTTCACAAAAGAAAGTAATTTGTCAGCTATTTGACATATGAGGCTTCCTGGAGAAATTATACAATGAGAAAAAGGCATACAGATTTATCACTAATCATTATACTGCTTCAACATTGCAGTAAACTTTGCTTGCAATGATTCTATCAGTTTTGACAACTGAACACACTTATATTTAATTTTTGACCTAATCTGTCTTCAATGTCTTTCACACTGCTTTCCTACTCTCATCAGTCTAGGAAAAAGCAACTAAAGGGTGAAGGACTAATAACAGTAAACATGGCATCTATTCAATCACTTTTTTAAAAGATTATTTTATGAACTGGGAGGGAAGGGGCATAGATATCAGTCAGCATTTTTTCAACATAAAATAACCCAACTGTATTACACGTGGCCACTTCACAAAAGAGAAGAAAAGAGTACAAGAAAACATGATATAGCCTCAGTTAAGTACAGTTGAGAGGCTCACAAATACAAGAATTAAACCCGCTTCAGATGCGCCAAAATGATTCACCTGACTTGAAATTCAATGTTACTGAATTCAGAGTAGAGATTTTTCTTGCCAGCACATTTTTCTTGTATGTTTGCTCTTTTCAAAACATACAGTACCAAATATGCTACCAAATATACTCGAGTTCAAAACTGGCAACCATTCAAAAATGCATTTCTAATCTTTATTTTAATAATACCAAAAAACAGATAAATTGTCCTAATGGTACAACAGTTCTAAGCCCAGCTCCATAAAAGTCTTCTTAATAGGTTTCTTTCAGGTTTTCAAACCAGACACTTATGTTAAGCATTTCCATGCTATATGAACCACTTCTTCCAGCTGAAAACTCTTCCACTGAAAAGTTAGTTAGGTTTATATAACTGGAAATTAACAAGATTTGGGAGATTTTAATGGTGTTACAGGAATTAATATTGCAGGTAATATTTACTCCCAAAGTACTTTCAGCCAGCAGCAGAACCTAAGTTAGGGCAGGCCAGAAAGAGCAACAGAAGTTACAATATTCCCTGTTTACTGGCATTAATTCTTTTTCTAATAACTGGGAAGTAGATAAGCTTTCTAAAACATTAACACATTTAAAAGTATATCAACAATATGATCTTCAGAAAAAAAAAAATGCTACCGTATCACCATATTGAGCAAGCATAGCCTCAATAGCTGCTCTCTCAGTATAAGAAGCATTTTTACTTGTCAGACACCTCATAAAACCAACTTACAGACTTCCCTGTAAGTTGTTTACTACTAGGAAATTTTTAGCCTGCAGAAAAATGTTGTGCTACTTTATACTTCTTGTTTTGAAAACTTTCATCCATGGTCTAGATTCTATAAATATAGAATAGCCAGAAGTGCACTCACTTTACAATTTCACTTAAATTACATTACAGATAGAGAAGCAGTTCATCAAAGGACATATTGCAACTAAACCAGCAGATATGTGAGGGTAAGATAGATGTGTGCAGCACTAATCTTTCTAACCCCTGAAATATCAAGTTTAAAAAAATCTTACAGAAATTATTCCACTGCAGCGCTCTACTAATATTCCTCTCATTCACCCAGGGGCTTCTCACAATTGTAGGTCAGAAATCCACTCCTGTAAGTTCCTAGCCGAGACAAAGGTTTTACCTAAAATATTAGGAAAGAGCACAATTCCCTCTTTCGCTGTCTATCAGTCTACTAGGAATAAGGCTCGCGTACACACTAGCAACTGATGTTTCAACAGAAACAACCAAAAAACCCCCAAATGCTAAAAAAATGCCAAAGCTCTTCACTCTTGAAGTCCTAAAAGATGTACAGAAATTTGAAAGAAAAACTATTTCCCAGTTCCATATCATTGTTATGGATGAATTTTATCTAAGAAATTGTTAAATTTCATTTAAGGAACTTCAGAGCATTCATTTCTTGTGTTGCATTCAAGCAGTAATGATGGCAAAGGTCATTAAGTGATTGCAGTTTTCTTAATTTTACTATACACAGATTATGTAAACTTTGATTGACTATTCTAAAGCAGTTTTTTCCACATTCTATTCAAGAGAGTCTCATTTCTCTGTATGGCTACTTTGTACCTGTATATGAAGCTGTCTGACTCAATAAAATTCCAGGATTACAATCTAATGAGTTACATCCAAAACGGTCAAAGTTAACAGGTTTCCTGAGTAAAAGTGAAGCCTAAGGAAAGGTGTTGAAACACTAAAATCTGCAGCATTTCAGAAATAATATATTCAAAATACTCTATTAATACAGGCCATGAACAGTTCACAGTCTCTTCCCTTGAGAGAATGTCAGTGTTCACGCAAAGTAAAACAAAAGGCACTTATACATGTTTAATCCAGCTAACAATCACACAGTACTTCAAGGTAAGCAGTCCTGCCAGTACGATCTCCTCGCTTTTTGCTTCCCTTTAGTTTCTATATGGAGCATGCTGCATTATAAATTTCAAGTTAAAACAAAACCAGTTGGGCCTTACCTCTGTCACTGAAGTCATCCACAAGAATGACTTCTGCTATCAGGCTGTCTGGAGTGCGGTTGATAATACTGTGTATTGTTCGCAAGAGTGAAGTCCAGCCTTCGTTATGAAATGGGATAATTATGCTAGTATTGGGTAGCTTTTCCAAGTACACCTTGTGCTTACAGCTGGAGAGAGAAGAAAATAATTGTGTAAGCATACTGAAAAGTCTGAGTTGGCAAATACGGCCATCCATTTGGGCCATTCAACCATCATGGTTTCTGGCATAAAATCCAACAGTGTAATCAAGCAGTACTTTCATGTGACAATAATTAGTTCATTTAAAATATTTATATTGCTTACAACATACAATAAATCTGAACAATGACAACATTTAAGTACACTGGCTGGAATTAGATTCTTTCCTTCACTGGAAACTTTTTCCTGCAAAATGACAGAGGACATACCTTCTACAACATTATTTCCAGAAAACAAATCCTCTTATCAGAAAGAATTCTGAAACATAATGTGAAGCAAAAGAAAATCTGAAATTATCCTTTTTTTGTCCACAGCAGACAAAATTTGTAAAAGCAGTCTATTACACCAAGAGACAAACTCTAGAAAACAATTCAGTATTATCTTGGCTGACATGTGCTCACAGTATGCAAAACAACAGCATCCACAAATACTACTCCAACTTCACATCTAGATATCCAAAATGATTGCTGCTATTAAACACAGAGATAAAACAACACATGATTCTGAAGATGCAGACTGATACAAGCAAGAAAATTTAAACAACCTTTCATTTTTGAAAGGAAAGCACCACACCTTCAGCATCTTAATTGAACAGCATCTATGTAAAATCAGTGCTTAACATGACCATTTTTAATATTGACTTGTTTACATATCTGAGCAAAAAAGCATTCTTTAAAAATAAATAATGGCCTTGTAATTCAGCTTCTCCTAATAGCTGAGAATATTTCATGAATAATGTTTAGGTTACTGAAACTGATAGGATCTCATCTTTCATGTTTTGTTGAAAAAGTGGGAAAAGGGACACATTACTCTGTTGTTAACATGGCATGGCATTTTCAGCTCTGGGGACAAAGTAACTGAATTATTTCTTATTCCCCAGGAGAAAGTTGCACCCTGATAAAGGTATCCCTACAAGCAGAAACATGTCAGCCTTGCGATAAACAAACAAAAGCAACAGAAAAAGGAAAAAAAAATTAGACCTGCCACTTCTAGGTATAAAAAAGTACAGATAACTTTGCTGCTTTTCAGAAAGAATAACTATGCATATCAAATACTGCTGTAGGTTATAGTGTTGATTTACATATATTTGCAGCTTAGTTTGCATTTCCACTTTATAAATGTCACTTAGAAATCAATATTTACCAATTTATTGTACAGCTACCACACTGAAAAAATGTTCCGAAAAAAAACCAACCCCAAACCTCGTAGCTACTACAGTTGTATTTGCAAAATATTAACTGTTATGTAGTTGTGAATAAACAATCAAGTTTTTCGATGTTTTCCTAAAAAATAAGATTTAAATTTGTAATTCAGACATTTCTTCCTAAAACGTGGCTACAATGAATTTAATGACAAGCCATTTGCAAAAATAATACTTTCTGAAACTTTTTAATAAGCAGCTTGCTGGTAGAACATATATGCACACTGGAAAAAGGACAGTTGTATTTCAAGAATGTGAAGTTCTGGAGAAAACAGTGCTCATTACCTAGTGACAGAAAAGGCTAAGCATATATTCTAACAATTTGGGAGGAAAAAAATCCACTGCAGCAATAGAATTAAGTAAAAATTCGTCTTCTTATCTGTAGGAAGAAGTACGACAAAGGAAGCCCATTATTAATACATAGCTGTTTCAGCTGGCAAATTAAGAAAATCACCTACCAAACCCACCACCTGCTGTTGCCAGCTGTTTGCCAACAGTGATGCTTCTTGGACTACAACAAATGCAACTACTATACATGCATGTAATTCTTGTGCTATTCCTGAAAGGAAGATTTTTCCTTTAGCATTTTTAACTCCCAGTAAGTATAATTTTAAAACCAGTAAGTTCTCCATCTCCATAAAACCCCAAGCCAACAAACAAAACCCAAAAATACCACACAAAAAACAAGCAAAAGAACCCCACACATCAGACTACAACTTCTAAAGTGTGAGGGGGAAAAAAAATAGTATCTAAAACACCCAAATACATCAGAATGGTGTTTCTTTTCAAAAATGTCACCCCTCCTGTATAACAATATAATTTTTAAAAGAGGTTGTACTGAAATTGGTGTATTTGCATGGTCAATGTTGTAACCTTAAGTGTATACAGATGGGGAAAGTCATTGGATTTGGATATTCTTATCAATGGTTTCAGGGTAATTGCATATTCTAAGCGATAAGAAGGAGAAGCAACATCAATGGATCTAGTTTTAAACTGTTTCATTCTTCCTATAGAACAGATTGCTCTATTAACCCTAAGAGAGAGCCATGCTTAGAAGACAGAAGAGGAAAACATTTTCTTAATGTCTCTCCATCATTCCACTTTGCCCTTTTGTGCAGGTTTTGGCTAGGATAGAGTTAATTTTCTTTATACTAGATATTATGGGGCTACATTTTGGATTTGTGCTGAAAGCAGTGTTGATAAAACAGGGATGTTTTAGTTGTTGCTAAGTAGAGCTTATACTAAGTCAAGGACTTTTCAGCTTCCCATGCTCTGCCAGGTGCACAAGAAGCTGAGAGGGGGCACAGCCAGGACAGCTGATCCAAACTGGCCAAAGGGCTATTCCATACCATATGCCATCATGCTCAGTATAGAAACTGGGGGAAGAAAAAGGAAGGGGTGGGACATTCGAAGTGATGGTGTTTGTCTTCCCAAGTAACCATTAAGCGTGATGGAGCCTTGCTTTCCTGGAGACGGCGGAACACCTGCCTGCCCATGGGAAGTAGTGAATGAATTCCTTGCTTTGCTTACGTGCGTGGCTTTTGCTTTCCCTATTAAACTGTTCTTATCTCAACCCACGAGTTTTCTCACTTTTACTCTTCTGATTCTCTCCCCCATCCCACCGGGGCGAGTGAGTGAGCAGCTGTGTGGTGCTTAGTTGCTGGCTGGGGTTAAACCACCACACATTTAATCCTCATTTATATTTCCTTTTACTTTGGTAGTCACTGCACAGGTACCTGGCTATATGTGAATTTATTTCTAGTAAAAGCCACAAACCACCAAAATGCCCTTTTCCTACTTTTCTCAAAAAAGCTGGTCATATTCTCAAATGTATAGAAATGAAACCTTAAATTTCATCATCTTCTATTGTTAAGACAGTCTATTAGGTTTCATAGTGGTGGCCTACTTGTCTTTCTTCAGCAAGTTAAATTCTGCTCATTTTTAGTGCCTTGCTCTCTGACATGAGACTCAAACTCTAACAGATCACCACTATGTTTTAGAAGGCGTAACACAGAAATCCATTTAATTTGAGGTTCTATTCAGCATTATCTATAGCAGAGTACAGCTGGCTCTGTGCTGTGATGGGCTGCAGGACAGATCTGATAGGTATCTGTAATGCTCAGGAAAGGCCCATGAATTGCCATAAAGATGCAGTTAGACATCCACTGCTGAGACATTGGATTTACCAAGAGAATAATCATATATGCATGCAGCATTTGTTCAAAGTCCATCAGTGTGGTTCTTTATATCCTGCATTTTAGAAGCGATGCCAAATACCCTGACTGCCAGAAGACTACTTGGAAGCACAGACATTGCTTCTTGTAAGCCATTGCTAGTCTTTGAAATAACAATCAGGTCTTTCTGCCTAGGACAAAGAACTAGTTATCATATCACTAGGTCAGAGCGAAGTCCGTACTCATAAACTATTACTATATTTAAATTTATTAATGGTGCCTACAACACAGAATAAATCAGTCTAGGTAGATGTACAATTAATGTATTAAGCAGAAAAGATAATTTTTATATGCAACAGTAACTGACATAAATCCATAAATCTTGAAATATTAGATAAGATAAATCTATGTATGTCAACTCATCTGTATTTTACTGATGAGAATGACATTTAAAACCCAGAAGCATCAGCAAAGTTATCAGACAAGCTACCAGAAAGATACTTTTACCATTAACTGCAACAATTTTGCGTCAGCATCAAACACGTTTAGAAGTGTGCTTTCAACACTAGTTCATTATCAAAAATTCTGTAGAATGCATTTGGAGATGTGCTGACATAAAGTTTGATCATAGCTTCAAACTAACCTTCCTTTATTATTTATGCTGGTTCCAAGGTTCTAACATACCTCTTAATAAATAACTATTTTATTTTTCAGCACCATAAAGTCATACTTTCAAGACTACATGCTTTTTGCTCTCAGCAAAATAATCCTAACGTGATAACAGTGTTTTAAGCATTCTTAAGCAAAATACAGACCCTGATTTCAATATGTCTACTCTCTAAAATTAATTTGGTTAATAGCTTAGCTACCCTGTAGAATCAATGTTTTAAAAGTGAGATTCTTGATTCTCCAAAGAAATGAGAAATTATAATTCAAGAGGTTTTCATATTTCCTGAAGAATGCAATCTTACCAAAATTTATTAAAATAAAAAATAAAGCAAGGTTTACTGTAGAAAGGAAAAATGCTATGTATAAAAGATTACCATTACCATCCAATTTTAACAGTGTTTAAATGAGCACTAATATTCATTAGGTAAAACTTTTTTAATTATGGTATATATGTTAAATGAAACTGAACTGACTTCCTATAGAAATATTTCAAATACTGCTGAGCAAAATAATTTTCTTTTCCAAAGCCTCACAATTTCAGTGAAAAATTTTGTCAAACTTGTATCGATTTAGAAAACGATAGTACTTGCACACATGAAATCCAATTGTCAGCCTCCACCTGAAGACACTGCAACTTGTACACTGTAAATGAATGTAGGCACTGTGTGGACAGTAAGTGGTGTTCAGGTAGTTTGAATGGCAGAATAAAGTGTCCAAAGAACACATTGACTTTCATTAAAGCTTGGAATACTGGGAAATCCACAAAGGCCTGGAAATAAATCCTAAAATCAATACGCAAAAAAAGTTAGTAGATTTAAGACAGACAGATAGGCAGTTCACCCAGTTTCAGTCAAGTAAGGGTTTGCTCTAAGATCTAACTCAACATAGAAAAGCTTGTCACATAGTTAACGTCAATCAACATTACTTTATGCTATCCTTTTCATTATCAAATCATAGTGCAACTGATAAAGGCAAATGTATTACTGTAGAGCTTTAGTATCACATCATATTCTGATTAAGGAATTAAAAAAGAAATCAAAAAACAAACAAAAATCAGTGGGGAATTGAAAAAAGGGTGCAACTACTATGTCTTTCAAAATTATTTTTAATACTAAGGTATTATTTGCTATTTTTTGTTTGTTTCCATCAGGATGAGTTTTTGCCCTAGTGGTATTTTCATCCGGATTAACTTTCAAAATAATTCATGAGAATCTTGCAGTAACAAGATTGATTTGAATGGTAAATGAAGATGAAGAGAGGTCATTGGACTCTGATAACTTGGTTCTGTATATGTTGTAAAATAGCTCATTTGAATGAAATGTCTGTTAGTATAAACATACACAAAGTCTCAGAAGAAAACCTCACATGAAATTTGATAATTTTGCCTATGGGATTGAGGGCGGAAAACTAAATCAGTCTACCTGAAATTAGTACACCAGCTTTGATCACAATAATTTCCATGAAAGTATTCTCAGTAATCAGTCCTGGCTGTGTACGTATACTCAACATCATGCCCATACTGATAAGAGGATAAATATTTAGGGATGCTTAGAGCACATTATTTGACTAGTCTTCCACCGTTTTCATTATATTTTTCCTCACTTTCATCCTTACCTCCATACTTGTGTTTCCTCAGATAACCAAATAGCTCAGTAGAATTTTTAATGTTTAATGTTTGAGGTACCGTTCATTCACTTTGCTCAGAAATGCATCACGTTGTACTTGAGGTACAGCTCCCTATAAGTTAAATTGCTAGAGTTAAGAAACCTCACACTACCTCTTCCTCAGCTTCCTTTCTTCAGTTACATGACTAACGCAGCCTCCTCATCAATGGTTGGTAAGTGACCATTTACAGAACTGGAGGCTTAATTGTTCAGTGTTTGATGATGTCTTCCCCAAAGTATTCTGAGAGATCCTGATCAGTCATCTTAGCTCACATACATGCTTGTATCTCTACGTATATGCCATGCTATATCATCAGCACCTGGTGCAGTGGAACAGCAGGCACCTGCACATCCTATGGCACATCCTAACTGAATAGACTCAGGCCTCCAATCTTTTCCAGTGGATTTGGGATTATTCCTAGCTTTACAGACTGACAGACTAGGGTGGTGAATTCAAGCAACTTGCCCATTTCACAGCCAGGACTGGAATTCAGCAATATATGTGAATGTTATCTCTCTTGTTCTTACACCACACAGTCTCATCGTATGCACGTAACATGCCAACTCTTCTTCTAAGAGTTTTAAAAGACAGTGGCTTTCAGTGATTAGCACTATTCTGGCTATACTACTGATCTTCTTCAGTTAATCTCACAGAACCTCTTCCCAATACTTTCTTTCTTGGTGGCAAGGACTCCATCTCACTACTGGCTTCCACAGTGACAACGTTTTGATCTTGGTTACATGGTTTCTAGCTACCATGTAATTGTAAGAGTATTTGTATCGGACATGCACGCTGTACTGATATGCCTATTCTTGTTCCTCCTAAGAAGTCTGAAGATATAACTAATACACAAATTACTCCTAAGGATATCTCCTCCACCCCTAAATATGCACAGAGTAAGTGCTTGCACTCAGTCAGAAATGATCACACAGAACAAGGAAAAACCTAGCTTACCATTCATCCATATGGCAAGTTAGCTATTAAACCAAAATAATTTGCTTCTGCAGTATAATCCTATTGCATTCTGGTACCTTTATAAAGGCAAACTGAGAAGTGGAAGTCCATTGTGTTCTCTAGGTGGACTTTTTTTTTTTTAATTTAAAGAAAGTGTGTATTTCAAATTTTTGTATTTTTAAACCATGCACTTGCCCTAGACACTCAAAAATACAGAACTTTTCAGACAGAATTCAGTCAAATAATAACTAGTCTTTTGGTTGTACTTTTCAAAATGAATAAGTGGCTGCCATCAAAAGAGATTATTTTAAGACCTTGGAAAGCAAGGTCATTTATTTCAAAAGTGTAGTATTCAAATGCCTGAATCAACAAGTGGGGGGGGTAAGGGGATGAAGAAACAACCGTACATATCTAGGAGTCATGGCAGGAATACTATTCAAGAGGGAGAAGAACCTGATGATAGAAATTAGAAAAGTGCTCCTACTCAGCATAAACATTTTCTTCTTAACCTTAATAGAATACTACAGATTGACCTTAATAAAGTACTATAGATGCTTTCCTAAAGTTGTGTATTTTCTTACATTTAAACATCATATATTTAAGTGCAGCACACCAGCACTTATTCATGGAACAATGCCGAATAATAGGTTCAGTAGCTAAGGTTACAAGAATGACAATGTCTTAGCATAAATGTCAATAGATTACTGCAAACTTATTATTTAATAAACTCTTAACTTTCAGAATAATTTCTGTATTATGTCTGAAAATGATATACAAATATCTTGGTAGAAATACCTAGGAAGAAAATAACCACAATAAGCAACTGTCATCCTGCTAGGTAAGTAGCTCACGTCTATATTTTCTTACTGATGATATTACATTAGCATCCAGAACAAAGGGAGTTTAGAAGAGGAGAACGTGCAAGAGGCATTATGCATTTCCCTCGCACAAATCCTCAGAATTATGAAATAACATTAGCAATTTGGACTTTGCCAGAAAAATATTTTATAAACACAAACACTTGTGTATGTATGAAAAAATTGGCACAAAATGATTAATTTGCTGATGCATCAGATACAATGACGTTTTCAAGATTATTATAATGAATCAAAAATTATGAACCTTGAATTACACTGTCAAATATTGCTATCCTTGATCAATCTTGTCTTTCTTTCCATGATATTTCAGAACTTAATATCTGGTATTTCTTATCAAAGAATAACACTGCATCATTACATTTGTCCCTTAGAGACTTTCAGATGAGATTTTTAAAAACAGAGGACCTCTCTACCAGGGCATGAGCTGTTTCCAAATTAATTTTCAAAGCAGTAAGTACATCTTTGCTATGGCTGGCCAAGCAATCTCCTTCCTTTCTCCCTTCCGTTATTAGATCCATTAGTAAGCACTAATCGTGATGACAAATGACCGAAGGAGGATTGAGAAAGAATGCAAGGAACTGATAGGGTTGCTGTGGAGTGAGTAAAAGTTAATATAGCGACCCTGAAGAGACAACTTTGTAAATCTAAGATAAGGGAATCATCTGCTAACCCACCAGTTGCTGAAGCAAACTACCTGAAAGTAACCTATCCTCATCTTTATACAATTATAATGTTAAAATACACACCCCTAGGGAAACGAAACCCAAGTTTGGCTGCCCCCCCAGTTAGCAAGCACGCGTAGTTGAATAAAAAGGTAATACAACTTTAAGATGAGTATGTAGCACAATGAACCAATCAGAATGTAATGTATAACATTACCTTGTTTTGTAAAAGTATGTAAGTGTTGTAACTTTGCAAGGAGGGTGTGCTAGATTTGTGGAGTTACCACCTGGCAGCCATCTCTCAGCAGACATGAAATAAACAAATATCTCGGCTCTGTGTGTTTTTCGGCTTCTTGCACAGCGGGTAAAGAATCCAGATTTGGGACAACAATCATATGTATGATTCAAGCATGTCATTTATTAGTTTTGAAAAACTGAACTCAGAAAGCTGCACATTACTGTTTGTTATACATACCTACCACAGAGTCACCAGAAGACAGCTACTATGAAATCAAAGTTCTTTACAAAAGGTAAGGTAGAATTTATTTGTAAATAATTTGTATAGTGAAAAATATTAAATACACATAACCGACAAAGTGGAAGTTTCTACCAGCTTTGTATTTGACTTGCTGTTCCTACAGTTTGTTATAATAGCTGGGCATTTGGCTCCAGGAGGTCAAGGCTTATTCATAAAAACAATACACTGTCACACCCTTTAACTCGCTTTAAAACACTTAATACCGATTTAGTTATTCCTTTGAGAGATAGAATTCTTCTGCTGGATTGAAACAAGAATCAAAACAAAGTTTCTGAATAAAACACTTTTAGAGTCAGTTTCCAAGTTGCAGGGAGACTTTTAGAAGGTTAAAAGGATAGTAAGAGGTTCCTCTATTCCTGAAATACTAACCTGCCTGAGGAAGAAAAAAAAAAGTCACAGGAACACCTGGAAGCTATTTGCAGCAGGCACTAATAAAATACAACTTGAAAAGAGGACCACTCCTAAAAAGAGAGGTAGTGAAAAGGAGTTAAAATTACACTTCTTTGTTATTCACTACTGAGAGTCCTAAGACTATTATGATTTCATTTGTAGGCTAGCCTGCTCTACTGGGCAGAAATAAAGAAATAGCATCCTTTTACTTTAAGGTATAGGGATAGTTCAGTTTAATTCACCGATGAGTTTGTAAGTAGGAAAAAAAAAAAAAGTCCTGAAACATCATACTAGCTTAAGAAAAGACACAGAACTGCAAAATTCTCTATCTTTATAGCTTCTCTGTTAACAGAAACATGCAGAAATCTACTGCCTCTGTAGAAGACCAAATGAAAGAAAATGGGCTTCTAAAATGATGAGAAAGGAGAGCAGGGCTGACACTATTTCAGCCACTTTACAGCAAAACACGATTCATAAAAGCAGCAAGTTGTTTGACCCTGTGGATATAACAGCAACAATATTTTATGCACATTAAGGAATGCCAATAGCAATGCCTTGGCCACCTACCCGGTTCTGTGCCTTCTGAACACATCAACAACTTTGTAAACCGCCCTTTCTGATAGCAGTCTACTACAGCAGTTACGGGATCATAAAAGTAGCCCACCTCCAATTTTCTCCTCTTACAGGAAGTGCCAGAGGAAGGTAGAGCAAAACAGAAAGAGATTTCCAACCTTTTTTTAGCACTGGCTTTGTCAGCACACGCTCTCTTAGCTGAGCTGCTTTTTCAGATCTGACCTTTTCTTTCCCTTTATTAAAGGAACCACAGCACCCACTGGGCTCCCAGCTACTGACAAGCCCTCTACAAAGCTACCAGGACAAAACATTTTCCAGTGAAGATTTACATAGTAATTGTCTTAGCGTGTCAAAGCATTCAATTTACAGCAACAAGCTTCAGTCACACCGTGTTTCTGTTCCAATCTAGCCTTGTCAACCGAGCCTGATAAAGTAGTGATAACTAGTAATTTCTGCTGCCATTTGACAAGGCTGTAAAATTAGCTTGGGTGTGAGCTGATGGATGGGAAAGTAATCTTTATTTTCACAGTGGCTCACAGCTGGGAAGCAAGCAGGCATTACTGGGTATGGGCCTCAATAAATGTCACAACACTTTTCCCTACTAGAACAAATAAACCTTCTCCAAAACATTATTGCTATTTTCATGAAAAAAGAGAGAAACATTAAATTGTACAGTAGAAATAGTTTGTATTATTGCTATTAAATGCACTAACAAACGAGCTGATAGAGCTGATTTAGGTGCTTGTTACTTTATGTCAAATTGCGTCATTTTGATCTGTCATGGACAATCTCTCCAGCAACACTGCATGTCTTTGAAGAAACTGAAGTCAGTGAGTTTGCCTCACTTCAACCTTCAAACCGAAAGGTTACTCTAGCTAAGGGAAGAGCATAAGAAGCAGACAAGCCTTATGACACAAAGCATGTTTATGTTTGCAAAGCTTTGTTTTACAAGATAGTGAGCTATAAAACCATCATTACTCATGGAAAGATCTAACAAAAATTAAAAAAATAAATTAAAAAAAAAATCACTCTTGAACATGCTTTAGGAAATTTACCTACTTACCCATAGGTATTAAATCTAGGTTTGGGAAAAAAAAAAATGAATGCATATGGTAATTTTATACCATCTCAAAATCCCTCACAAGCAAGCTTACATCAGCAGGCACCTTAGTACTGTATTTCAGCTTAAACCTTGCACCTTATTACCTATGAATTCCAAAATACCAGCAAGCAGCCCAATTTATACAATATATACACATACACACACCCCCAAACCACTTTTTTTTTTTTGAGAGGGAAGATTACAGAGATATCAACATACTCAAAATTAATTCATTCACACCAAGCACACTTATCTGATTGTCTCTCAAGAGTCAGGCAGACCTTAACAAGATCAATAAAAAGCTTCTATTTTGAGTCTAGGTTCGTTTTCCTGGCTGAAGGAGAAGAAACAGGATTAGACCCTCAGGTTTTTTGTCATCTCAAAGTGCGTTTTAAGCATGCTACTTCAGGAACAAACAACTCGTGACGTTCAACTACCCTTTAACTTCTGTTTCAGAAATCTCAATTATCCTTTTACCACTTGCCCTTACACTCCAAAGCCATCCCGTAGGCTTCTAGGAACCCTCTGACATATCAGCCACTCATCCTGGTTTTGTGCCAGTACTCAGGAACCTCTCCCAATTGCTGTGATCATTCAAAGATACTTGAGAGTGGCTTTAAAATGAAATCCTTCAGCATTCATGGCTACTTCCCATCAGGGCCCATGGACTTCCTATGTCCAGTTTGCCCAAGTATTTTAAGATATTCCTTCTGTGATCTACCTACATCTCTCCTCCACTCCCTTTCACAGCAATATGTGTCCAGAGTAGCACCTCTCTCTCAACATCATCTCCCATACACAGTATATGAGATTAAAGTAATAGGTGAGAGATTACTAGGTCTGACGAGTGTCTATAACGCCAAAATCACAGCTGGTAGACATGGGAGCAAACGCTGTGAGAGTGCTGCCGTCAGGCCTCATGCACCACAGGACCGGCATGATCAGTAAGTTCTCATGCCTGCTACCACATCTTGTGGCCAGTGCAGCCTTTGGAAAATGAGAGCTTGATAAGGTTATTTATAATCAAACCAGGCAAAATAGGAAGAAGTTGATTTTTCATTCCAGCCTTGCTGCACATTTGCTGTCCTTATTACATGAGGTATAACAGCTAATTCTGTTGCCAGTGAGAATGTACCGCTGGCACTTGCCATGTTTCATTAATATTAGAGCTGAAATTTCATTTGCTTAGAAGTATCCAGTCTTATGCAAATTCACACTAGATACACGCCTAATTGTATGAAAATATGCTTGGAAAGGAAGCAGGAATGGATATATAAGAAAAAGGAAGGTATACTGAAGCTTTTCATAAAACTATTAAATTAACAGCATATATCATCACTTTCACCTGCAACTGCAAAGGTACGGATCCCCAGAACATTCCACATTTCTCGCAGATCTTAGTGAAGTTACATGTACTTTCCAATTTTAGTATTGCATTATTTGAGAGTTAAAAGTTCTGGCTTTAACCATTGCCAAATGCTAATAGACTTGGCTATCCCAGATGCACAGAACTGGCCAGAGGGTAAATATTCTTCAGTATTCCCGTCCCTATTAAGTTTAGATTTCACAGTTATGTTTACTGCAGCTTGCTATTTTCTCAGCAGCGTGGGAGGCTTTACTGGATTCTGGATAACATGCAAGGCTTCTAAACACACAAGAACTACTTTCCTCCACTTGTATAAACAGCTTATTCTTTTATCAAACTCTTTTCTGTAAACAGAAACAGACCCATCAGGCTTGGAATCTCCTCACTGGCCTATTAAACACTGCAACCGGTTCCTCACCAACAGACGGAAGGGGAATCATCAATCTTCAGCCACATTTTAGCTGTTGCTGCCATAAAAAAGACACACAAAGCACCCAGAAATCACTTGGGAATTATTCCATGTTATTTGTTACTATCAATACATATTGTGCAGAGGAACTGACAGCAGGCATGACAGAGACAGAAGGCCACAAGTTTTCTTGAGTATAAAATATTCCTGATCCTCTTTTGAGGAGCTGCACTTTGAATGAGATGCCCTGAAGCAATTGCAGACAACAATCTGGTGAGGCTTAGAAATGGGGACATTGCCTATAATGTTTTTGACCGCATGAGTTTCCACCTTCACTACATGATTCAGTAACTGCACAAAACGCCTTGAAAAGTGGTCAGAGTAATAATCTCCAGCTTTCTTACTACCCCACTAAAAGCACAATTTGAGTTTAACCAGTTGCTCTGTGGCCAGATGAGGTTAAGGTGATACTAGTAAACAGTGGTACAAAGCAATGCAGCATGTATATGTCTATAAAGACATTTTCGATTTCCCAAAGTGAACGAGAACTAGAAAGAAACCTTCTACTCTCTTAGTTTCTTTCAACATATAATAAAAAATTCAATAGAAGGTAGATCCAAACAACTAATTATTTCCATGAGTCTTATTAAATATTGTGAAGTTCAGCATACTTAAATTAGATTAAATCATTTTTCTTTTAGTGTCTTGAAGTAGGACAACCTAAGCCTGTCTTTAAGATCACAGAATACTGAGGGAATTCATTGGAATCTATCTTGGAGTACTGGATTAAAGATGTATTTTAAAATCTTATTTTTAAGGACAATATACGTTGCTTAAACTGTGACAAATGCACTGTATTTATAAAAAGAAAGTAATTAAATACATTCAGTGTAATAAATGAAAATTTTTAGAGGATTCAGATATGAACTACTGCATGACTGTATAACTATAATATTTATATAATATATCCCTTTCCCACATTAGTCTAGTAATTCTAGTCTTTCTGCAAAGTTTACTAAAACATAAATAAGGATTAACAGTAACTCTGCAACTATTCCAAAGACCCCAAAAAATACAGCCAAACAAGAACCAAACAAACCACCCTAAGAAAGCCCATCGCATATTCATTTTAGCCTCTTTTAAAAATACAAGGGACAGCAACCACACTGCATTCAAATATTTTGTGAAAGAACCATTCAGGCGTGCTTCAGCTTCTGCTACTGATAAGGAGGGAGAGTTGGAGGGTTTCAGTTATGCAGAAGAGGTAGAGTGAAATTTGGTTTTTTTATTATTAAAAAAAAAGAAAAACTCATTAGTGTTCAGGACACAAGATCTCGCAGCCTTTAGCTGAACACCTGTATTTCTTTGAATACAAAAATGCATTTATTCTGAGGCCTGTGAAAAATTTAATGTGTGAAAAAACTGAGCATAGCTCAGACTTCTGAAAAGGAATAGTCCTTGGAGTGACAGTGAAGGGCTACCACTTCACACAGCAACAGCAAGACCAGCAGTCAACACTTGGAAACACTGACTCCAGCTCATGTGTGCTAAAAAACAGACATCACAAAAATCAGGTTGGGCATCCTTAATATACAATATGGATATTAAGAATTTCAGTACAGAATTGATCTATCTATGCCCATGAAAACTAAAAGCCAACAAGGATTTGTGACTACACAAGTTATCAACAAATAAATTACAAATTGTAGATAAAATTAGACCTGTTGTTGAAAACAAACTATACAAACATACGAAAACCATGGAAGATTTTAAATAATGCTCGCAACTCTGTTGGTATCAGGAATTAACTTGAATTCCTTGATTCACAAATGAAAAACTAAAAAATTGGATGCTCTAGTTTACAAAGACTTAGGAGTCTGAAACAGGATATACCACAAAACTTATATTCACTGCTGAGACTAGATGATTGCAATTTCCCCCAGCCCTCATTAAAATCACATTTTGAATGCTATTCAAAATGTGAATCAGATTCAGTTTTGTTTGAACAAAACTGGTGTGAATGGCAGAATATTTAATAATATTAAAAAGATAAGAGTTAATGGTAACTGCTATATTAAATTATTAGAATAAGTAGCATTTGTCTCTCCACAATAGAAAACAATACTGCCAGCATTTTTCCTAGCTTTAGCGGGTTTGTTGTATTCCAGACAACAGAAAGTGGCATGGGGCAGAAAAACATAAAAACGCAATTGTTGTGCGTTTTGAAATATTTTTCATATTGGTACAGAACTTCTAACTCTTAAATAGTAATTCCATTGCCAACTCTCAATACTACCCAAAAGTCATAATGTTGCCTTCCAATTTAGGTGACCAGAACTCTTATTTGCACTAAATCACTCCCAAAATCCCAATGAACCGAGATGATAATCCTGTTTCAGATTGTCATTTGGAACTAAAGAAAAAATAAAAGAGTTTTGTTTGTTTGTTTTAACTTACAGCCAGGGGGTGATTGTGGGCAAAGAACAGAGAATTAGCTAATGTAACTCGGCGAGAGCATCCACTGTGAGAAGACTTTTGCGGAGTGGGACAGAAATAAGATGTCAAGGAGCACTCAGAAATGGAAAAAAAATATTCTTCAAGTGTAGCTGAGAGAGACAGGAAAAAAAAAATCATGGGAGATATTATAGGGAAGCAATAGGAACATATTAAGGACACAGGGAAGCTGTTAAGTCAGCCTTAAAATAGAAGTTAACTGTTTCATTTCTCTAGGGATTTTTACAGCACACACATTTTAGTGTCTTAAAAAAGGAAAGAAGCATCAATCTGAATACATCTTGCTGAAGTGCTTTAAATAGATGACACAAAGAAAAAAACAAGAATATTGTAAAAAAAAAAAAATTGAAAACCTGAATTTCTCAGAGCTCAATCATCTAAGCATTTGTTTAGTGCCACCCATCCCCCTCCCAGAAGATGTATTTTGCAAATCCTGAGCCCAATTTCCAAAGAGACCAAGGAGAAAGTTCATTTAGATTAAAAAGAGCAAGTTTTGGTTATCTGCTGTCTTTGCATACTTCCCAGAAAACCAATCACTTAGAAGTGGGACTTGAAATTTCTTTGGTCTAAGATTTTGGAATAAAATGTTTTCGATGAAGTGATTTCAGAGAAATGCAGAAACTACTATAGCTGCTCTTTCTATTTAAATACCTTTTGATCCAAATTACAGGATTCACCACTCAATTTTTGTTGTATTTGAAGGTTCATTTTGTGAATTTTCTCTACTGATGGCAATAAAACCATTCTATTTGGTTCTTTAAAACAAATCCTAGGCAACATTTTCAGGAAATTAGTTTTCAGTAAAGACAAGCCCCTGTGCAGGTATACACTAGAGACAGAAGATAAAAAGCTCGAAGTCTATAATAATAATATCCCCCACAAACATGCAAAAGATACTTAAAAGCTGAAGGTCAATTAGAAGCTCCACAAAGCAAAAGCCCTTTATAATACCCAGAAGGTGACAAAACTAGATCTTGCCTGCTATACCTCACTTGAATTACTTATTCTAATTTTATTCCAATAAGAACACCCTTTTCTGGCATAGAAGTTATATAGTTTTCCGGTGAGTTTCGCTGAAAGCAACCTGATGAGGCAAGAAGTACTTCACATTTCACACATGCTTCTGAAGAGGACACATTTCCAAAAGTGAAGTGCAGTCTGAGACTGGCCTGCATCACATTTAACACACAGCAGCTGAGAGATGGGCTTGTTTCTGACAGTAGGTCAGAAAGCACTGTCAGACTCCTGTGTGTCCTGAAGTTCAAGACAGAGACTTGCTTCAAGGTGTAACCCTCAGAAGTATAGAGCCCAGCTTTGTCACCTGAATCAGTGTGTTACTTAGTACACAAATTTCATGTAAGAACATTTTTTCTCTTTACATGTAGAAGATAAGCGATACTGTCAATTAACTAATGGACTACTTGCGTTACAAGTGTTTAACACAAGGAAGGTTAGAAGGACGTGATGCAAGTCAGTTCACTCAGGACACTACCAAAACATCAACCATACAAGACTTCACTGAACACCATAGAAACCTAGCTGAATTGGAATATGAAAATGATGCAGATACCTAAGGATTCAGGTTTCCCATATGAGATGCTTAGGTGAAAGTCACTAAAGAATTGGTGTAGACGGAAGGAGGGCAGAGAAAGGCTGACGTAGCACTGACTCGTTTCTAATATGTCACTTCTGACAACACAGCGCTCACATTGCTTCTGGGGACATGCAGGGAAATGTCATTGACTGTGCGGACAGGAGTGGGTGAGAAAAATTGCCAGAAGACCAACTTACAAAAACATGAAAGGAGGATAAACATGTCAGCACCTTTTGTATTTAGTAATTGTCCTCTGCAGTTTGCTAATAGAGAAGGATGCTTGATGAGCATATTTATTATGCCAACAATGTAATTTAACACAGCTTTGATGCTGTACAGCTGTACATTGGAACTCGAACTTCTTAGAAGCACTCTTTCTATAAATAATTTCAGGTAACTTGGTAAAGTAGAAGGCAAACAAAGTATCTAAAAGATACAACTTATTAAAAATTATTTCTTTTTACTTAATTCTATGCAAACAATAGTAATAGATACAAAGTAACAGATAAACAGTGTTTTCTCAAAACAATGCAACATGGCAATTAAATAGGAAACACCTCCAATGACAGATTGGTTAATTCCTCCATTGTGAATTATTTTTTAAAATCTTACTATGCAAACACTTATACACTGTTCATTCTTTGAAAAGAACACTTCCACATTTGATGGAACAAGAAGTGTTAGTTGCTATAATATTTCTCTTTCCACCCACCAAGAACTTCTGTCAAGCTCTCAAGTTCTGTTCAGTTCCCTGAAGAATTTCAACTAATTCACACAGCAAAATTGTATAGGTTAAGAAGTGAGTAGATGTCTTAACCTGAAACATATAATAAAGGGAACTGAATCCCAAGGAAAATACAAACCTAGTGATGGAGACAATTAGTTTTGTCACACTCCTGTACCTTTCCCCCATACACTAATTGCATAACAACCAATTAAAAGAGGGAAAAACACCACATAAAGAGACAAACCAAATCATCCCTCCCTTTAGAGCTCAAAATTACTCTAGAAGACTAGAGCCCGAAGCCTAGAAAGGCATACATGCCCTTTCCTGTTACAGATAGAAAGCTTTACTCTTCGTATAAGGGAGCCAAAAATTATAGAACATGAAAATAAAGTTATGTTTGCTGAGAACTGCATGATGATTTTTAGCTTAGTGGTTATTTTCCAGAATAATCTTTATCCTGTTTCTCTGTAGGATATTACTTCTATCAAGGAACAATACTATCATTCAACCCCCCCTAATTCTGCATGTGCCTTTCATCATTGCTTGTTCTGTTTTTACGTAATTCTACACTGCGTAAATCAGCTGTAGTATCAGCACCTGATAAGCTGTAGGTATTGGATTGCTTTCACTCTTTATGTAACAAAACCAAATGAAACATTATGGAAACACTGGTCCAAACGTTTAGCCAAAAATTTTATGCAACCCTGCCCAAAGACATACAGCTATTACTAAATGAGAACCTGAACAACTACGTGAAATGTTATTTATCACTGCCTAACAAATCACTACCCAGAAATGCCATGAAAATAATTCTGTAATTAAAAGAGGCCTTCTATAGTCTTAATGTGCTACTAGTAAGATAAGAGGTCAGTTTAAAAGACAGACAGAGCAAATGATTTAACAACTGTAATAAATTTTCCATTTCCTATTTAATGAAATGGTCACTTTTTATTGGCTGAGGGTTCCTGTTTGACCTTCTGTGAAAACAGGTTATTTAAAGATATACAAAGATAAAAACTTAAAATCAAATAGTCCAGGAAACAATTTACATACTTAGGATGTCGGATGTCTGGCAGGGATCGCTCCAGTGCTATATTGTTGCTGACAAATATGTTGAAGCCATTTTCCCTGTAAGCAGAATCATCATGGTCTTCCTCTGTAAGAGGGTACGGCTTTCCATGTTCACCTTTCCCTACAATGAAACAAAGACAAAAATAAGTTAGACTGAACTTCAGTTAGTACACTGTGTCTGGAACACCTCTAAGGAATTTCTTGCAATGTCTTTAGCGACACTCCTGTTACTTCCAATACAAAAATATGAAGTAGGTACAAATAATGGGACTCAGAAGCCCCTCTGAAATCAACCAATTCATCTAGCTTTCCTTCTTTCCAGAGACACAATCAGCTTAAAGCCATTTAGACATAAAAATTTGAATTGTAAATTAAGCTAAATTAAGCTAACCTTTTTCCATCAGAATCAAGCTTTCATAGCAAAATTATGAACAAATGGATCAGTTCCAGCAATACTCCTTTTGATTGACATGAGGAACCTGATTACTCAGTTACTCTACATTTTAGAAGGCAGAGCACCCCTCCCCCCTACTCACCTTTTCAAAAAACAACTTTAGCATTGAAATTTAGGGTGTCCAACTTTCCAGAACAAATGGTAAAGAAACCAAACGTTTTGCTCCGGGCTCCTTGAACACCCTTGCGCTCTAAGGGACCAGCCAGATGTACTCAGTGCTTCTAATGTCTCAGCACTGCTGATTTGGTTTCAGAAACTGGTCACTTTGGTTCCCTAAAGAAATAATCTACTTGTTCCCTGGCAAAGCAGAGACTTTCTATTCCAGCTTTTTATTCCCAAGTTAGTTCTCATCATCAGTCATTTGGCTTGCTTAGTACCTACCTCAGGCAACTATACCTCTATCTCTTGCAGTCAGAGAGCAGGGAACAAACAAAAACACTTCAAAGAAAATCAGAACATAAAAGCCTTCACTTCTCCTCAGCTATTTTTATCGTTCTCATTATTGCAGAGGATGAACTCTTCAGTTTCTGAGCCCTTCATGCCTACTCAGGTTCTCAAGATACACTTTCCTCTACATCTAATTGATCAGCTTATAGTCTCTCTGTCCCTCTCCCTCCGGACCCACTCATAAGAAAATACCTCCTTTTACCTGAGCTCTTTTAGAGAAACTAATCAACTTCCCAGCTGGATTTGATAAGTGACCAAGGCCACCTGATCCTCAGCTAATCAGGAACAGTGGCAGGAGGGGTGAAGAGGAAAGCAACAGCAAGCTGAGAGGAACATCCAGTGGTATCCTTAAAGCCCACAAGCCTCTGTCAATGCTGTATTTCATATTGCACATGCACAAAACATTAAAAACATAGAAGATGCAATTGAAGATGCTGTAGTTACTCAATTTTAGAATTTCTTGCAGATAATATTTTTTATTCCAAACTTTGTACATATAATTAAAATATCATTTAAATTCTTAATGAAAATAATGAATGTTACCTACAATGGGAAAAAGTTAGTTTGCATTACATATAAAAAAACCAAAACCTCTTTGTTTATGCTATTTCATTACTAACAGGCATCTTGTCATTTTTATTTTCAAACGTCCCCAAATGCATATAACACACTAACATAATCCAAAATCTGAGACTAAGATTCGATGTGAATCTTTATGATTTCATACTAAATATGGAGGGGAAACTATAATATTAAAGAAGCAGCTGATGAGTCAGATACCACTCAAAATTCAATAGTACAATTATATCAAACCTGTTTCATAATACAGTAACAATAAGCTAATGTCATTCAACCCCCAAGACATAGAAATTTTAGCCCCTCTCTTTCAATCCGTATTCTAATTAGACCCAAAATAACTATTTTAATTTGCTTTTAATAGGAGATTTATCCAAGTAGTTACTAATATAATGGAAATTCCAGAATAAATGACCTATATGATAAGACATACTGTTGCCAATTGATGTTTTTACAACATACTTTTCTGTATATTCCAGCTATTCACCCTGTATTAAGAAAGGTGGATTCTTTGCTTTGCTTTTCTTAAAGAAGTCCATTTGGCTGTTCAGGAGATGAATATTTTTCGTAGTACTACAGTGCTTCATATTGTCCCCTGCTAGTGAAACTTAAGACAAGTACTTTTAAAGTGAAGTATTCCGCTCTTCCTCACTGAATATGGAGCACTATCACTGTGCATAAGCCAAAAGAATAGATATCATGGTTGTTATCCAAAGCAACTCAGGAACAGGCTGAACTTTCTCATATCGTGCTGCAGAAGTATTCCACCAATTGCAGTATACAAAGTGCTTTTGCACTTATACAGTAAGTTGGGCCATGAGGTGCACTAGAAGTTGTGAAGCTTGACTCTTTCCTAACGCTATATTAAAATACACCTAGAGCGTTAATAGAGGCTTGTGGGCTGTTGTGAATCCAGCGGGTATTTCTCACAGCTTTCTTGTTTGCTTGCTCTCTCATCCTGCAGCTCCTCCTGCCTATCTAGAGATCAGGTAGTCATCTACCAGATCCAGCTGAAAGCAGTTGGCTAATTTCTTTAAAAGAACTCAGGTAAAAAGAGACCATTTCTCTCCTTGGAAAGAAAGAAAGAGAGCGCTTAGCAGGTAAGTCTTAAAAAGAATGAAGTACAACTTCTGGATAATCAGTAGGCCTGAAGGGTTCCCTTTGTACAGAAAATTGCCATGTATGAGTCTCCTCAGCATTACAAATTATCATAAGCACATTAAACCTCTCTTCTGTCACTGATTTGCTTTCCTAGATGACTGACAGAAATTGCCACCACTGCACACTGGTTTGGAGCTGGCCTATGCAAAAGTTTACCTAAAATGCCAGGGTGACAAGGGGAAACTGACAGTGCAAGAAGAATAAAATTCTCATGAAAAAGAGCATGAAGGAGTTTAATGTCCTGTTATGGGCTACAGAAGGCTACTTTAAACCGATCGATAGGCAGATATAAGCCCTCCTATGCTGTTAGTTCTGCCTACAGGCAAAATAGCTATTCAGAAAGTGCATCAGGGCTATAAAGTATTGTAGGGAACAGAGAGAATGAAAAAGCCCGACAGTGAATTTTTGGCCTCTTTGGGTTTAAAGGGGGCTTACCAAAATGTGATGAATAAAACCAACCCAGCACTAAGACTTGATACTGACTCTCTCTGAGGCTGGTTTACAATTGCAGTGTAAATAACCCCAGAAACTAAGGAGAAACAGAAGTTTTAGTTCAATTACTTGGATTTTGATTTTTCAAGGAGTGGGGAAAGGAAGGGAAGAACCCAAAAGCACAAGAACAACACATATATTCAAGCTGGGCCCAAAAATCCCATCAGAATGCTCCATTGTGTGGGAACCCGAACAGCAGAATTTAATTCATACAGTGCTGTCTAACCTTTGTGATTACAGAGCTATTACACTGATTTTTAACTCAATACTCAATGTGAGCAACATTTTGAAAATATGTTAGCTTTTTTTTAAAAAAACCACTATGGTGGTTTTGGAGTTGACATCTCTACATTGCTTAGTATTATGTTATTGTAAGGGTCTTAATACACCATCTCAAAATGCTTCTCCATAGATATTCAGATGAAAAAGTTGTAAAGTAAGATATTATAGCCATCCAGACAAAGTACTGGCTTGGCCAAATATCAGATGCTCTATAAGGCTTTTTTAGCCCCACTCAAGGATGTTACTGTCTCCTAGGAAACAATACACTCTGTACCTAGCCCTAAAGGTTTTAAATTTTATGCTTGACAACTTGTGATAACTGATAGTTCAAGGACACCTCAGTTAAAGCATCTTCTGCTTATATTAAATACAGATACAGCAGAAGGAGAATAAACTCTCTTGTTCAGCAGATGGCAGGAAGGGAAGAGGATTAGGGTGAGACAAGAAAATAAAAAACCATTCTGTATATTCAGTACAAATGTGTAATAGCAGAATAATGGCTGTGGATCAGCCATGTTGGTACAGTTGCCAGGTATAATAATTATAAAGAGAACAGGGGTATTGTTTGCAAAATATATCAGCTGTAAATCAATTTGAACATGCAACAGAAGAGTTCTGCACTACTTCTGCATGCAATAGATAGGGGACGTTGCTTAAAATTATAAACAAAACACATTGCAACAGGTTCTGGTTTCAGGGTCTTTTGGTTTTTGTTTTGGGGGTTTGTTTTTACAATTCAAATGAACAATATTTATAATTCAATAGGCATGGTAAAAAAGATTGGCTTTGCTATATAAGTCCAGGAAGTTAAGCAATTGCTTGACATCTTAACACAGGAAACCAAGTGGATAAAGAACATAAGCCACTCTGTGGGGAAGAACTGTGTACAAATCTGAATTATTTACTGTTTATACTCACTGCTATTAGTTTACTCAGGCAAGACTTCACAGTCACACCAAGTCAAGACTATAATTCACAAAAATATTTAAGCATACCCTTTAATTCAAGCATTCAAGCATCTTTTAATCCAATAAGAATTGTAATAGGGAATAGGAATTCTCCATGTGCTAAATGCTTTACTAAATAGGAGTTTATTTTAATACCTGAACCAACAAATAAGTAAGTCTTCTTACTTACAGTGCATCTCATTATTTTGGATGTGATAATTCTGCCTTTTTTAAAAAAGTATATTAGGAATTTTGTCTACTACCCATAAATATTCCATCCAGAATCTAGTACAACATTGTCTTCGCACATCACACACAAACTCAGAGCTCATCCTCTCTCATGAAAGTTCTCACAGGGAGAACAGATATCTAATCTTATCCTAGAGCAATATTTCAATACAGCACTGAAGTCCCATGGGGCGAGAGTGATTGTATTTCTTAGGAAGGGTAGACAGAGGAACACAAATTCAAAATGAATGCAGTCACACATCAGCTTCAAAAAAAAAGAAGTGTAAGAAGTAAAAGGGGAAATAGAGATCACCAGCTGAATAAAAACATCGTGTCAGACATCATCTTCTACGTTCTTGCCACATAAACTTCTACCCAATAACCTTTTATGCTCCCTGACATGGGAGTCAGAGTGCAACTGGCCAAGTCAGAGGGCAAAAACTGTGTTTAAAGCAACCTGTAGTATCTTTTACATCATTTCTGAATTTCCCTAATGCACAGCTGTATACAAGTTTGCCATCTTGCGCTGTGGAGATGGAATTAATATTATTTTGATTAATATAAGTATAACAGATTATCAACTCAGACTGCCACCACATTCTGCTTTTTTGGGAAGTGAATTTCCATTTGAGTACAACCAAAAGAATGTTCTTCCTTATTTTTCCTTATACTCACAGACAGGATGGCACGGTGCAGCATGTCTGCTAAAATACTAGTTAAATTATCTTGACAGAGAGGTGATTCGATAAATGCACGAAATAGGATTTCTTTTTTTTTTTATTTTTTGACAGTAAACGTCTCAGCTTCTTCTAGAGCATCTACACTTGCTGGAGTCCTCATCCCGTCTGCAAATTTTGTATTTTGAAACCTTTAGAAGACATTTGGGCTAACATTTTTTTAATCTAAAATTAGTTCAAGAGTCAAGTCAGGGACTAGTACAGACTAGTCTTTGAGAAAAAAGGGAGGAAAGGAAGTTATTTTATCAAATCACTTTCTCCTTTCATACTAGGGAAGGAACTGCTTGCTTTGAACAAATGCCTTTTGTGGTTTTGCAAGTTTATATTCATTTCCACTAAAAAGTGTGAAGATTTTCAGTCAAATAATGCATGATGGAATGTTCTTTGCTGATGTTATGGAGTAAGAAAATTAAATCTGCACATGCCTCAAATGAAAGTAATTGCCTTCATATCAAACAGGACTATCCAAGTAGTAAAAAATGTGCATGCATATATATATACACACACACATATATGTATGTTAAGGCTTTTCAGATAGAAAGTAAGAACATTTTTCTAACCATAAAAGTAGTGAAACAATGGGATAGGCAATCCAGGGAACTGTGGAAGCCATACATAGTCAAGAAAGGAATGATAACATGCTTCAGAGAGATTATTGGTACCACTTTGGTCATGTAGTGAGGTTGATTCCAATCTTAAATTTCTATGAACTCTATGAGAAATAGGAGGACCGGGGGTAAGTTGCTGGAATTATATTCTTCCTCAAGTCAAAAATCTTTTAGCAGAAACTGACATATATTTATCACAAGTCTGTTCTACTTTTCGCAAACTTCTCAGAGTATCCTACTAATTGTACAACTTCATGAGCCTAATTTATAGGAAAACAATTTAATTCATTTTACATCAACGGAAACTGGATCGAAAATACCTCTTGGTTCTATTTTTTTGCTACTCTATCTGGTAACAGCTTGGAAAGCCTTTGCAGTATGATTTACAATACTTTAATTATTTATTACATAACTCTGTCAAGGTCTGAGGCAATATGAAAGGCTTTTCCTTAGCATTACAGACACAGCTGTAATCAAATCTTACTTATGCAATTGGGAAAAATAAAAATGCTGTCAAGTAAATCCTGAACAATACATTTTTAAGCAAGAATAAATCATTTCTTTATAAATATATAACAAAATTTATTTATTACTGTTTCTATATCAAACTACTACAGCAAAATTCACTCCTGTTTTCTGGAACAAAGCATTCAAATTCCCACTATTTTATTAACCTTCAGATGCCAGTAGCACATACAGGATTTCTTTTCAAGAACTACATAGTCCTCAGTAAGTGGTATAGAAATGTTATTGTGAACAAATACGAGGCCTTGTCCTTTCAAGACTGCTACTACAGTAACATGGTGGTTGGCAGGAGAAATATGAACTATACTGCCTCTCTTCAGGAATGGCTTTATACAAAGAGCATAGTTTGGGAGAAAAAAGTGAGAAAAAGATACAACTTTAAGTGTTGTGATGTCACTGCCTGCTCACATCCAGAACTGAAAAAAACCAAACCCCAACAACAAAAGAAACAGAGAAGGGAGAATAATATGCTCCTTAAAATAGTTAAGAGAATACATTCATATTGTACTGTAGTTGAATCTTTATAGTATTGTTTGCTTATCATTCACATGAGATAGAAATGAAAGGGACCTGTTGCTAACACAGAAATGAGATCTATACTTATCATGGTGATGGGTTCCCCCATCCCTCAACAAAAAGAAATCCCATACTGGGTAGGAGGTAGATAAAGGAAAAGCATTTCCAAGAGAAGAGGAGATAAGAGGGACAAATGGGAACTGCTGAAATGGACTGATTTTACATATTTGGTCTTACTATGCTTGAGAAGCGTTTCTGTAAAAAGAAATGCATATCAAAGTGAAAACAAATAATTATAAAATACAGCTTTTTAATGGCTTTAGATATAGTTTCCAGATTTCCATAGGCTAACCAGGCCTGGGCTGACTCTTAATGTTAATCTAAGATCATAACTTCTGTGTTCAAATGCAAAGAAAAAGATAGCATGAGATTTTAAGAGTCCATGAAGTGGAAGAAGCTGATTACCAGTAGTCCATATACACTAAGGGTATGGTAGTGCTTCACGCACTCTTCCTAAAAGCTGAATCAGCTGAATCAACAGAAACTGCTACCAAAAGACACAGTGGTGAGGCAGGACAGCTAAAAGATGAGAAGAGCAGTAGTGGTGGTGAGCAGAAGAATGAAGCAGCATAGCAAGTGGAGCAAGAAAGAGCAACATCTGGCAAAGTGGCAGAAGCCCCAGGTCACAGCACCAAAGCTCTGGCAACTTGAATTGGGCCGTGTTGCATTGCAGGACTCTGCAGCTCCCAAGAGTAAGGAAGGTTTTAGTTCAGGAGTGGGGAACAATCAGCTGGCCTAGCTGTTGCCTTGCCAAAGAGGACTGCAAAATTGTTATTCTTATACTTAAGGAATTAGCCCTTATATGTTGTTTACCTTTAATAAAATATTGTTTGCTGAGTCAATTAATTTGCAAGAAGAAAAAATGAGCTCAGTGCTCTCGAGATTAATTCTTGCAGGTATCTAGACATTTTACTAGATATTACTTTAAATTTCAACTTGGCCCTTGCTGTTGGCAGTTGTGTCCTAGCAGAAAAGGTGCATTATACAGCTAACAGTTGGAACAATCCAACTCTGCTTATGCTAACTTTTGTATCACTCATTTTGTTTTGGTTATTTGAAATCAAGATACTATGCTTTATCTTAAATATGTGCATTTTCTCAATCAATAATTAATTCCTAAGTCTTATAGCCTGTGTTTTATGGAACATTACAGTAGTGTATCCCTCACCATTTTCACTCATTTGAAACATTAAAAATGCAGCCTCTGAATTTCCAACATATGCATTGTGGAGTAAAAATACAGTGTGTGGGGAAAGTGATGGCTTTAAAATACATCATGAGGTTAACCAGTGGCATTGCTGTGTTTCAGCAGAAAGGTGACTGCATATGAAGTCTGAAAAGTAAATTGTCTGAAGGCTTGAACAAACACTTCACAAAAATAAATAAGAATGTTTTAAAAAAATCTATGGCTTTTAATACTTGCTGCAAGTACTACAATGGCTTGGTGGGCAGAATGACTCATTCTACCCACTTTCCCATTTTAGTAAGTCTAGGAAAAAAAGGAAGAAAAAATCCCCCATAATATTTGGAATGTCCGGTGTATTTAGAATGCTGCAGTGTACGATGCAAGACAAGCAGCAACGCATACTGTTTTGATATGAGTTGCTCTATCACTACAGCAGAGCAGCAATATCCTCAGTAGAATTCTGCAGGCTGAGCTGAATCTAATCATAACTCTGTAGCCAAGGGATGCACAGTACATCTTCAATTTAGTCTAACTACTTATCACCAAATGCCACAGTCACCGGAACGCTTTTTTCATTTAACATTAGAACAGCCTGGCTGTAGACCATTAATCAGAGCCAACTGAATGAGCAAGCATGTGAGAAACAGAACTCAAGCATAAAAAAGGCTTCACAGTTTGGTTTAGTAACTGAACGACCTGCTAGGATAAAAAGGACCTACTATGGAACAAGATTACCTGAAAAAAAGTCTACTAATAGTGGTAAGGTGTTTGTTTCAGTGCTTAAATAAATTAATTCACACAAACTGCACCAAAAAGGGCATTCTAATAGTCTCTAGTACCAGTGGGTTTTCTATAATTAATGCATGCGTCCAAGATGATGTCTTGGAAAAGCTCAAACTAAAGTGTTACTAACATAGTATATACAGAAACTAAACAGCTCCACAAAGTTAATGCAAAATTACTGTTGCGTAGGTACAGTTTTGGAAAGCCCAGAAATACAAAATGATACGGTTCTAAGGGCTGTAATTAACATGAGACTTTTCCCTCCTCCTCTTTTTTTCCTTCATTCTAAGATGTATTATAACCATGTGTCATTTACCACATATCATCACAGGAAAATAAACAGCATGTTCCATGGAACAAATCTATTAATAGGAGTTCTTTAATTTTTTATTTTATTTTTTTTCATTAATTCAACCTAAACTAGCTCTAAAAGCTGGCTTTGTGGCTCTTGCACAAAGAAGATGGAATAACCTGTAAAAAGGAATTTAGCTATGTATGAGTCAACAGTGTGCAACAGCATAGTCACTCTTGCACTAGAAGCACTATTCCATGATGCATATCCTACAGAGAAAGAATACATGAGCTGTCACAGCTCCCAGCAAATTTAGATTTACCCTGTAAGACACCTACCAGGAAAAAAAAAAAAAAATCCATTCTTACAAATGGAGATAATAAATATTCACAGTTAAGGTTTGAGGCAGACCCAGGAACAAGAACTATGCCACCTGATTCCCAACACAGTGACTCAGTGACAAGGCCATCCTTCTTCCTTCTGTACAGCTGAGAAGAGTGTTCATAAGCAGGCAGAGTTTGCACACTCAGGGCCAAGAAGGTAACATCCTCAGGTAGTATATATGTATTTTATTACTTTTTCAGGTCCACTTGGATCTATACATTTTAAAATACAGTGCCATATTTCTCAGTTGATAATTAGTTTAATATGAAACTGAAGCTGAGTATGCAAATAATTACGTGGTTTAAAAAAAAAAAAAAAACCAGACAGCCCCCCCAGTTCAGAAGTACTAGAATTATCCTCCAGACAAGCAATACAAGCCCAGGGAACTGTACTAACATGTTAAAATATAGCAAGGTGCAGTTATGGCAGATAAACAACTGAAACTCAAGTTATGTCACTTTCTTGGGATTGGTCTACCTAAGTCCTTCCGCTTTACTTAGAACATAATACATTTTTTTTCTACCACACCCAAAGTAACACTTTGAATCTCAGTGCTCTTCTCCTTTTCATGTTTTCTTTTGGCAAATCAGACACATTACTCTTCTGAAAACTGTTTCGATACTACATACACCGCTGCATATACTCACCGCTACCGCACTTCCCAGTGACTGCCTTTCCCTCTTCTTATAAGATACCACTAATGCTGCAATCATTAACGTTGCCTTTTATCATGCATTTTGTGGTTTAAAACCCATTCTTCATTTGAAAGAGCCTTACGACTGACTGACATTCTTGTGGTAAGCAGAACTAAACTTAATGCTTGACCTGCTACGAGCACAGCTCTACACAGCCCTTTTCCTCCCTTGCCATTGATTCACCTCTTTCTGAATAAGAGGACTCTAATTACTGCCAACTATTTTTCAAATCCCTGACACAAATTTGAGTACATTTCCTGTGCTAAAGTCGACCGAAATTTCTAGTCAATATGTGCTGTGGAATCAAGCAGAGGCAGATGTGAACTCAAAAAATCACCTTCAGCCATGAACTGAACAGATTTTCAACTAATTAGTTTAAAATATTTTCTACTCAAAAGGACAACTCATCACCTACAGAACACAACTAAATATTTATCCCAAGGCCCACATTTATGCATAATTCAGCAGGAACCTGCATATGCCCATTGGGAACTTTTTTGAGAAAGTGAATTTGCTGAAAACTGATGTTTGGATTCAGCCAAAAGTATTTGCCAAATTTCTTTCATTTTGTTGATGTCTGGCGTAAAAGAAGCAAATAAAAAATATATTTTGAAAACCAAACTTTTAAAATTACAGTCTTTGTAATTCTGAAATCTTATATAAATGACTAAACTTAACTAACACTATCAAAGGATAGACATCCAGTTTGAAAATACTGTTTGTGAACCAAAACAATACTTTCTCATTTTATCACAGACAGAAAAAAGTTTCAAGTATCAACCCAAAAAGTCTTACCTGCACACAGCTTTAACTTTCAGAAGTATATGAAGCAACTCCCTAAAAATTTCTTTCTCACTGAGAAAAATTTAAAAATTCTGAATTTGATTATGCAGATTCATTACGTATTTACGCAGCATACAGTAATTCTCAATTCTACTTTTGTCTGTATGATCAACAGCCCCTCAATAAGTCCAGTCTTTGAGGAGAAGGGAGGGGATCTTTAGCAATTGTGCTAAGTGAGCATGCAAACACACTTTCCTAGCCCTCCATAACAACAGGTAACAGAAGAACAGGACATAAAGCAGATATTAACTTAAATTGTAGGCTTTGTTTTAGAAGCATTACCAGAAATTCCATCTTTTAATTTTTCAAGTATATTTGAAACTAGAAAAGCAGAAAGAAATCATCATTCCTCATATTTTCCAGAGGGAAAAAAAAACACTTAGCTTGTCTATTTTGTTGCCATTAATTCATCTCCAAATTCATTTGATATGCTTTAACTTACAGAAGGTGTTTCTGCACATGTTTAATTTAATTTTTCCTGTACTTTCTTAAATAGTAAACCTACATCTTTAAAACAGTTAAAAGCCTCACTGTGTATTATTACAATTGAGAGAAATTATGACAGAGGACTTGGACTGGATTAAGAACTGATGCTCCACATAGAGGAAGACTTTCTCTATAAGGCTACATTTGGCATTTCAAAATGTTGTCAATTTTTGATATTCATTCTAATTACTGAATCTTTATTTTTTTTGTTTGTTATATTTTCAGAATACATTTTCCAAAATCCGTGATGCTTTTGCTAAAATCAGACTTGTCGCTGACAGAAATCACTAGTAATGAGCTCACTTCCTTTACAATACACTCATCATCCAGATGGTCTGTGAAAATGCATGAAATACACTTAAGCTTATTGAAAGAATCTATCCTTCAATATGCCTTTGAGAGTCTTTGCTAAGAATAAATAAATTAATAAAAAAAACATCCCTACATGGTACATTCAGGTTTTATACTAAGCAATGAGAAACCTTCCAATCAATTCCTCTCCTTTTCTTTTTTCCCTTTCATTTGTATCAGTTGACCAAGAAATATCTGAAAACATAAACTGTTCTCCATCTGGGCATTCAGAGATACAGCTGCCCTGAAGGATTATCATTAAAGGACCTTCTCAAAATGGGGATTTAGCTCCTGAACTTAGTTCTTACAACTGTGAGATTAAGCTTCCCTCAAATAATAGGTCTGAACTGAACTATGCCAGTGGGCTAAAATTGTAGCCAAGAATCTATCCTTTTGTCAGTACTCTTATTAGCATTTTTGAGATGTGTAATTATTATCCACTAAATAAAACAGATACAAAATGAAAAAGATGTTACCTGAGTATAGGACATTGCCAAGAAATTCTCAGGGTCTCATAACTTCCATGTAAAAATTAGGTTCTTCAGAAAAAAAAACATATGAAAACATGGTTTGTATCATAGTTTATTACAAACTTTTAAAAAAGTTGATGGTTGTATAAACTGGGGAAAAAAAGTCATTTAAATACCATACTGAAGTGGCAGTGTATTAGTAACTTGTATAACTTACTGATTAACAGTAACTAATTAAAATGTCAGCCCTCTAGAACTTTAACAGCTCACAGCTTTCACTCTTCTTTCTGAAGTATAAGAAGTTTGGATTTCTTCCCAGTATAACTGCTCTAGTAAAAGCTGGGAACACAATACATCAAAAAAACAAATAAACTAACATGTTATTCATTTAGAGTCTTCTTTTAATTTTTGCGTGACAATATTAAAATTAGATTAGTCTCTCAACTACAAAATCCCTGAAGAGTCACTCAAAGTATTCAATAACCAGAACAGCCTTTCCTTCAAAAGAGCAGGAAAACAGACCTGGAAGGACAAGGGAATCAGCACCTTCTTAATGTCCGCTATCTTGTCCTCTGGAGACTATTCCTTCCCCTATTTAAACACCAGTACTCACTGTGCTTCAGGATCAGTCTCACCTTTTGTAAGCTGCCATGGAACAATAATGCAAGGAGCAACCAGAAGCATCAGTAGCCTCAAAGACATTGACCAAAGTTTCCAAAACACATACACGCTATCCAATTAATCAGCATGTAAAATAGTAGTAACCTGAAAAGAGGGTAACCTGAAATTACTTTAGGTATCAATTAAAAATATAAAAATATAAACCTCTTTTCAGAGTAAATTGACTGACAAATACCAAAAGCAAGACTGTCTCCATGTTTTAAGAATACTGATAATGCAATTTAAAAATATACCTTGGTTTGTTTTTGTTTTTGTTTTTTTTTTTTTAAATCTGAGCATTAAAGTTAGTTTGTTTTCCATTGAATTTCATGACAAGTCTTACTACTCACATTTCAACATCACCTGCAGGCCTTTTAGTTAAGATTGCCCAGAAAAAGAGGTCTTTTCCAGCTTGCAGACAGTAGAACTTTCACGCAGGTTGGCAGAGCAAAATGCCACTCCTAGAAATGTGGTTTCTTTTTTTACTTTCTTTTTGTTAGAAGGAGGATAGATTCTCCCAGATACCACTCCACTGCAAGCATGGAGGGCAGACAACTTTGTGTCACATAACCACAGCCAAAAGGTAGCCACATTCCTTGAGAAGCAGTGATTACAGAGCATAATTTGATGAGCTAGTGTCTATAAGGCTAGTGCCTATAGCAAAACAATCATATATCTCTACCTTTTCATATATATTGATCGGATGTCAGGCAAATCGTTTCACCAGTCCAATAATTTTCCTCTGTCAGCTTGATTAATGAAAACAGGAAGGAGACGAAAGGAAAGTCACCTTACACATATTTAAGTCATAAACTGCATTGTGATAACTATACTAGACTTTTGTATGTGCAAGCTTAATTCATACCCTCAAAAGAAAAAAAGCTATCACAGGAAAGTAGGCACAATTTATTGGGTTTTTTTAGGAATGATTATTAAATCCAAATATCTTGGCCTTTTGAAGGCCAAAAGGCTAAAAAATAATCCAAAATTATGTTGGTGAATTTAACTATGTCCTCTGCTAAACTGTATTTTCCATACATGAAAAAACATTCAAATAGAAGCACATAGATAGTATCATACAGCAATACATTATATATAATCTTTGAAGAACGTTAACAATTTGAATGTTAAGGAAAGCAACTGGTGAATTTTAGAGTGTAAAGAGCTTTCTAATTTCTTTGGAATGGCATGCTTGTGATTATAATCATAGTTATTCTAGATAATGAAGTCTGTAACGCACAAGCTTACTGACTAGGGTGCAGGTAATACGTGGCACCGGCATACTACACTGGTAGCAAATTCCCTCAAGTATTATGTAGATTAGACCAAAAAAAGAGTCTTGGTCAATCATTTGGCAAACCTTTAAAACTGAATTTCCTCTTATGGGTCTTTTGACTTGGATTCAGGTTAAAGGAATGTCTTCCTTAAATCTTTAAAAGAGATAGTCTTTAAAGCTGGTTGACAGCAGCTTATTCCATGTTTTAAACTTAAAAGACAACACAAAAGTAGTAAGGAAAAATTCCCTTTTGTCATTGCTTCTGAACTGAAAAGTACGGTCTTGATATGCTGTAATTGCTGTCAAGTACTTGTTCCAGCTCTTTTGCCACAGTTTAGTCAGGATTCATTTCCCCCTTTCTTCCTTGAATTGGGGTTTTCATAGCAAAACAAGCAACAACTGGAAAACGAAATACAAAAGAAAACAATGTTTCTTTGTGCCACTGAGTCAAGCAGTAATTGCCTTGAACTGACAAACTTGATCATTTTTACAGGTATCACAAGAGACAACCAACTCGGTTTAATTGTTGATAGAGCTCTCCTCTTCCTTCCACACAAAGACAGGTCTAATCTGAAGGTCTCTCAGCTGTGCCTTCATTTCAAACTCTCCCTGCAAATGAGCCACATGTTTTAGAAGACTATCCAGATAAAATTCCTTTTGCAGAATTACTACAAAATGTATTTCTCTTAAAAAAAAAAAAAAGAAAGAAAAACTAGTATCTATGGATGAACTCCTATTAAATTTCACTTAGTCCTGAAAAAGTTTAACCAAAAGGAGAAAGACAACAGGGTGCTAACAGTGTCCAAAACCAAAACACCTTCCTAGACTGCAAGTGACAAATTAAAAGACAGATTTAAGCTGAGATCTCCCCTCACACACACACACTGCCCCCCCCCCCAAAAAAAAAAACCAAAAACCCAACAACCCCAAACTTCTAAAGTCAAGTTTCCCCCCTTTTTCACTTACTTCCAGGTAGAAACTCTACCAAACCCACAAGTATTAAACATTGAACACAATCACTAACATCAGCACTTCATCACTAATACTGACGTGAATCCACTGACAGATCTTCACCACTGTACAGAAGGGGTGACAATATACTTGGGAATATCACAAGTTAATTGGCAGATGGCATCTGCTTCTTGGTGTTTTCTTTAAATTTCATTTTTGCTTTGGCTTGTTTGTTTCTCTCTTTTTAAACTTGTGTAAGTATTGAGATCAACATTCAAATACAAGGGGAGAAGGTACTAGAGAGGAGAGTTTGGTCTGTTAAGGATTTGACACCACCATTCCCCCCACAGGTGAAACTATAGAGAAAGATGAAAGACTAGCAACTTGAACAATTTTTATAACAGAGCACTTCTTGAAATCTGGACATTAGTTACAAGCTAGAATATGTATCTTTGGTTTACAGCGTAGTCATAGACATTTCTTGCCAAGTTACTGGAAATACAATTTTCTTTCTGCCTGTCATGGTAAAAATCAACATGCCAATGCTCAGTACAGATGGGTACACTGAAGATCATTTTCAGTGCTCTAATTAATATGAGTCAAAGGGATTTATTATGAACTCTGTTCCCCTTTCCTTGGCCTCTCTGGCAGTCCTTAAAAATTAACTTACCAATTACATGTAAGCAGTATCACTGATGAGTTTTCAAAGGCGTGGGGGGAGGTAGGGAAGAACAGGGTAAGAATCTAGTTAACTTCAACCACAAGAAGTGCCTCAAATCTTTGCTGTGAGTACTGAGATCACAGAGTCATTGTGCTTTAAAAAGGAAGCTTGACTCTGACTTACAGCCACACATAAACTCCTTTTTACATAGCAATTTAAGGGGGAAGAGTTAGTTCTATCATGTGCACAGTTTTCCGACAGAGACAAATGCCATACAGCCACAGCCTTACACTTCCTGGCTGCTTCTGCAGCAGTGTAATATCAGGTTGTAACTTGAGGTCTAGTGGGGGTGTGTACTAACCCCAAATCACCACTTAATACTGTGAGATGCCATTTCACAATCTGAGGAAGCAAGTTTGTAGTCGTCCAGGGAAAAACTTAAGCACTTGTGAAAAAAAAAAAACAAAACAAGCCGTATTTTCTAGATATCAGGGTTTAGACTTCTGGAGAAGGCATCACTGAAAATTCTCTTTCCAAATCAATATTTGAGAGTATAATACCCTTATTTGTGCTTGGCACCTGGCTCCAATCTGGTCTCACTGTCTTCAATAGGACATCCAGTCCATTAAGCTTGAGTAAGAGTTGTAGAATCAGATCACAGTCTAGAGCACGTTACATTTACAGAACAAGTGTGTTTTAATATGTCAAACACTTTACGTAACTGCAGTAGTTTGTAACCATCTCTTTCATATTATATATCCTTTATATGCCATCTCCTTGACAAACAATGATTAACATTACATTTTAGAATTTTTCAATCATGTCAGACTTGCATTAAGATAAACCAATGAACATTCTTCCCTTTTACAAAACAATACATTGTAAACTGCATGAAGCATATTCGTGATTAATTCTATGAACAATTAGGTTATGACTGTTTATTGAGACTTGGCTACCACTACATTTCCAATTATATTGCAAGGTCTCAAATTCTTTCTAAAGGAATTGCAAGTTCAGAAGCCTAAATTAAATTTAGTAAATTTGTTTAATATATAATGCTGACAGAATTCCCAGTGTATAATCCCATCTGAAATATGGTATAAGTAAATCAATATTTTAGTATATGCTTCTTTCCCTGCACAACTTTGATTATATTTATCTGTACAAGTATCACAGAACTAATTTTTTCATAACCAACAGGGAATTACATTTAATGTTGCTTTCTGTATGATGCTGCCTCATATCTTCTAAAGGCACTCTGGCACTAGGCTTTGCTTTGACAAGTTCTTCTGAATTTAAGAATGGGCACTGTTCAAAACGATAAGGATTAACCACACAAGTTTGGGGAAATTATTCTACTGCACTTTATTATCAAAAATTCTTGAACAGAAGTGATGGAAAAAAAATCACCAGTGCACATTTTCTTTAGGTCACACAGAAGTCAAATCTCAGGTGTTCACTACTTTTTATTGCTGTACAAAAGCACTCTTGATTCTTCTGCCTCCTTTTAACATTTCACCCCCAAAATACAATTTCATTCTATTTCAATTTTCATCACAAACATATACAGTTCACACTTCTTTTTCAATGTCTTGGTTTAGTCTGTTTATAGAACTAATGTGTATGAATGTTTGTTTGTAGAACTATAGAACATACTGTCTGTTTGTTTATAGAACTAATCTTTATGAAATGCCTGCACTGAGGCATGTAAAGGTCAAGATCTTTAAAATCCCCTTCTCCCGGTCAAGATAACATTTTGAAGAAGCAGAAAGGTAAAGGCTATATTGAACATAGGACAGAACTAAAATCTTCATTCCTTCCCTCCACATAAGGCTTCCACATGCTATCTAAATATACAAATAGGAGGAACAAAGAGTGTGCAAATGGCTTGATAACTGCTGGGATAACCATTAGGTGATACAGTATATTCTAGAAGTTGTTTCCTCTGAGATATTAGCAGATGGGAGTAAAATGGCTCAGCAGTGAAATATCAAAATATTGACAGCCACATCTTAGAAGTCACTTTATCAATTCCTTAACTAGTATCTTTTGAAGACAAAGGTTTTTATAAATTTATATTTAGTGCTATAAACATAGCTCCTTACCTGTTACCGTTCTCTCAGAAATTTACTTTCAATTACGGTGAATTTTCAATGCCCCTCATAGAACATAATCATTTCAGCATACATATGCAAGCAGTCAAAAATATCTCCAAACTATTATAAAGAACAAAAAAAAGGACAGTATTTAAAGAATAGTCCTTTGAAATGTTTCCTTTCCAAAACAATGTGAAACAGAAATTGAAAACAAAAAACCACTACAGAACTTGCACTATGCAATCTTTCTACATCACTTTATAGGCTATTAATTTAATTAATAGAATTGATAAAAATTTGTTCAGAAATTAAACCTTATTTTTTGTTTTCCACCAGTTCTGCTCAGCTGGAAAGTTTCCATTTTTCTATTCCTCCAGTTCCCCTTTTGCAGTATTTTACAATGGGAAAGCTATCAGTTGCAGCTGGAAATAGCTTTTCATGATCAGAAATAGCACCATATTTAAATATAAACAATCAATCTGTACTTCTTTAAAAGCCCAAGAATTACACATGTGAGTCCTTGCTCTTATCTGAGAAGGGCTGTAATTCATCATTACTGCTATTACTCGTAATTGATGAGCACATACAGCTGAGAATTTCTTGAGGGAAAGAGATACAAGAACTTTCAGAAACGGAGTAACAATGACATTGTCTGAATCTCTAGGAGACTTAGTCTCACTACCCAGGACATAAAGATAGAGGTGGAATCAACAGAATTTTCTCATGGATGCTTTAGAATTACTACCCTCGGCCTTCACGGCTCTCTCCTGTGAATCTCATCCCTCATGGGAGCATTCAGGGATCTCAGACTCCTAGTTCTGCAGAGAAAGCCTGGAAAATCAGCGGCCACTTGGTGCCACAACAGTTGCCATGCTCCTGAAATGAACATCTTGATAGACATGTCCTCAGCACCCTCCCCAGACAACCGAAGGGAAGTAGGGAAATCTGATGAAACAAAGAAGCTTGCCACCTCAGCAGCTGATAAATGCCAATATCAGGGTCTTCAGCATCCAGGATGTCTATATCCAGAGATGCAGGCAGACTTACACTTCGCTGATACAATCAGTGTTGCTGTAGCTGGACTAATACCCATACCGGTAGCGACCTAGGTTATTACAACACAAGCTGCGTTTACACAGGGTGCACTCACAACTCCGAAATGCAATGCAAGAATGCTCTTCTGATATACATAAGACATTGTTTACTACTTGCCAAAACAAAAATGATGACAGATGTAAGATTTGCATTTGTTTATAGTTCTCATATTTTTTAATGCAAATGAAGCATATTCTTCATCAAGGCATGTCATCAGTGGTATTCCCAGAGGAAACTAAATTAATAGAAACAACTCTTAGTTTAAATGCTGATTTCTTGTCAAAAAGACAGCATGACATATCAGCTCCAATAAAGTCAGTTTCTCTGATTAGCTTACTCTGTTCCCACCCCCTCCATTGTAAATCTGATTGACTTAATGGGTTACTTCAGAAAGTGGAAACAAGTAAACTTCTATTTTTTTCTTCCTAAAGTATCTATCAGAACTGTTTAGTCAAGAAGGGATTTTTGGGTTTTTTTGTTCGTTTGTTCTTTTAAGGTAAACTTTTGCATTCCTTTTTCTGTATTTCAGTCACTGCTTTTTGAGGTAATGGCAGAATAATATTCAGAGAAAAATGGAAGTGATTGGGATGACTGAATGAAATAATTTTCATTTCACTATGTCTATTCTGTACTGATGAGCAGTATATTTAATATAAGTCATTAAATGCTCCTTTCTGCTTTTGAGTAAATCAGGGCTTGGATAACTGTCAACTAATTGGCTATCTTCCCTGTTCTACCGACAGTATAGCAATTAGTACTTCGGCAACTCGACAGCACATTTCCTCTATTGGCTTCTTGCATTCATGTATCAAATTTAGCCAACTAAAATCCTTAGAACTGTTTTGCAAGTTTTATTTCCACTCAGAGAGATTGCAAATATTGAAACTGCATTAAAAACTTGTGAAAGAGAAATAAGCTGTAAGTATAACAGCAAATTAATTGGTATTAGAGAAGTAGTTCCGGTGCTTTTCCTAACTCATAATAAAAAAGCAAGACTAAACATCATAGCATACCAAAAAAATATACAATTAACTTGTCAAAATCATTCTATCATAGCGGTCAGAGAACTGTGAAGATTCCAGACAGAATTAGAAATTTTAAATATAGAATACAATGACAATAGGTATAGGATGACAAATCTGGCTATATGAAAGGTTATTTATCGAAGTATCTGAAAAGAGCAAGAAATGCATTTCCTAAATGAACAGTGTATCCAGGTGTAGTTGTTCCTTCAAATAACAGAGGGAGTAGGCACTGGTTAGTGAGTTTATATATACATTTAAAATAGGGGTGCTCTTTGGTGAACCTTTTAAAGAACATAAACCAAAGCACAAAATCCAGCACAAATGTCTTCAATACTGTGACTCAGTGTGGTTGGGTTTTTTGTTGTTTTTCTTGGCTTTTTTTTTTTTTTTTTTAAGAACAACCTTTACTAATACAAATAAGTATGGGGAAACTTCTCAAGCATAACAAACTCATCTCTTAATCACCTGGACCAGTATCATTCCTGTGCCTCACTTGGCTGCCCTCTGAGTTTTAAAAGTTCTGTACAGGTAAGGTAAGCAACAGGAACATATGAATAACTGATTTCCTCTTTTCTAGACAAAGAAAAAAAAAATTTGGGGGATTTAAAAATAACTCAGTTTTTAAAAAACCCTCCATTTTGGGGATTTTACAATAATCAAGTTCCAAGAAAAAGCATCATTTTTAAATAAAAATTGGGATGTCTGAATTGGAAAACATCAACACTAACCATCATGATGCTTTCAATGTAATGTTCTTTTTCAGCAAAGATCCATATGTAATTTCCTTAAGAAAGGTTGGGCATTCCATCTACATCGACTGACTAATACTTCTACCAGTACCATGTAAATTAATTTCTTTTCATATCTATCTAGGACCACTTTAGTTTTTTCATTCATGGCAGAAAATAATCACAAGTAACCTGCAGATCCCCAAGTCATTTCATCTTTGCAAGAAAATGACCTACCTGGGATGGCCCAAATTATCTATTTCACTGACCTTGCATTTGACTACCAAGAAATCATTTATTAAATTGTAACCATTTGTGCCAGTATTGCATCATCATTTCTAGAGATGAAGGAATCATCACATGCCAACTGTATCTGAAGATCTGTCAGTGGAGAATTTTTAACCCATCTGTGTGTCCCGCTAAGTTCAGAAAATGCAAGTTATTGATTTTGAGTTGGATTGTTTGGTTTTTTTTCTTTTCCAAATCAAAATGACACATGGTTTGAAGTCAGAGAGGAAAATCTAAGCAGACTGGATGATAATTTCCTTTCAGTGGTGGCTGTACAGTAGGTATTCTGTTACACAAGATACAGCTGGGCATAGGTATAGGAGCTGATTGCTGTTTTGTGCATCTGTGTAACAGTATCAGTATGATCATGGCAATATCTCAGAGAAACCTGTACGTAACCCACTGAACCTTGCTGTGATAAGCAAAACTGATAGCAGTGCAGTCCCACACCACATGCTAATTTACAGATTTTTACTAGGGTACAGAAAAAATATGTCTGTTGGACAAATTAGCTGTTAAGGAATTCTGACTCCAAAGACTGCTTTGCATTTTCTCCACCAGTAAGAAGCAATATCCTACAATATTCTTAACAGAGCCAGAAAGTGTTATTTCTTTCCAAGAAATCGAATCACAGAGAAAATGAAATACTTGTGAGAAAACTGGAAAGTATACTTAAATTTATAGACTCGCAGACTGCTGCCTTAACTACAGGCCATACCACCTGTGATATCTTACATTGGTGTACTTCCTTGAGGAGCTCATTTCTTTCTGTAATGTCATTAGCAGTGGAGTAGAATACACACACACACACGCATATATATATATGTATCTCCAGTAAGAGTACGTTGCTTTTGCATTGAGAACAGAATAACAATCCACAAGGGCACTAAAAAAGACGATCTGATGTCCAAGTCTAGGTGTAATCTTACACACATTTGAAGAGGCTTGCCTGGACTTTGCTATGCGAAACAGCTTCAGATGTGCTTCTTCTATTCTTAACACACAAGTAAAGTGTGTGTTTCTTACTTTTTTTCCAAAAGTAAGCACCTCATCCCAAGAAATACTCACCATGAATACATATCACAGGTCTTTAGATTACATGTGTAGCTACTAGTTAATGTACCTTCTTCTGTAAAACTGATATCCTACGGAGTGGGACTCTAAGCTATCAAAGAACGGTAAATAAAAACTATGTGCAGCACAAGCGGACACCAGACAGATTCAGACCCTCACTGATGGAACAGTGGCAGTAAGCAGCAGCTACGATGTGATTGCATCTATACCATCCTTCGTTTTCTCAGGTGGGAAGCCCACATGGGTGTTTTCCACTCAAAAGGACTTCAACAAATAATTACAGCTGAAGGGAACTGACCTTAGAAGGACCATGAGCAAATTCCATATAAGTGAGAAGTTGACAAAGTAGTACCAGTTATTGAAGCCTCTGTCTCTGCAAGAGTCTTTGAATATTGACTACGTTTTGGCTACATCAGGAGCTTATACAGGTAAAGCCTTGCCACTCCATTATTCACTTCAGTCCTTCTCAAGTACCATCATCACGGTAACAGGATGTGAACTAATGGTAGAAACACCATAAACATACCTTTGAACCTCAGGTGGTCCAACAAAGCCCCACAAAACCCAAAGTAACATGAGCTCACTTCAGCATTTATATGCAAGATCATTTGTAATTTCAGAGGCAAAAAAGATGAGCTAGAATAATTGAAATAAATACAAATAGCGCCATTTTTCCTGCAGGTGTTGCAAATGGCTTTCCTCTTTAACTTCAAAATAATTTGAAAGATTTCCATTGAGGAGAGACCACTCAAATTCAAGAACATCGGTTTTAATTTGGTGGAATAAAATGGGAACAAAATATTTGGCCTTGAAACAGAAAAACTAGCCATGGAGAAACTAGCACCTCTCCATAATTAGATTTACGAAATCCACATTCCCAGTGCTTAGGAAATTGTAAGCTTTACAGATAAACAGCTAAACTGAATTAACAAAAGACTTCAGTCTTTTCTTCTTTTCTGTGTAATGAGCATTGACTGCCTTTTCTGAAATGTCCTGAGAAGCCCTTTCACTGATGTTATTTTCATACCTTCAGATTGATTTTTAACTAAAAGTTGATTTCAGCTGTATTTTGTTTTGCTATTAGGGACAGAAATTATATAGTATGTCCCCAAAGAGTGCACTGAGATACTCTAGCTTTGCATTTGTATTACTATATTGTGATTTTCAAAGAAAAAATCTTTAAAATTTAATTTAATCTAACGAATAATAATGACAGATAGAAATCATTAAAAAAGATTTCTTAAATGGTCAAACTCAGCAAACGCTATCACAAGGAAGCCAATAAAAGCATAAATAAGTCAGAATATTTTATGTTCGTGTATTATTATTATTACCAAGAATAGAAGCTTACTGGAAAAAATATTCACATACTAGGGCGTTCTACTACAGTTATAATGTTAGGAGTAGGACTGGAAATCACAGAGCTACATAACATGTTTTGCTAATTTCTTAGTTGACTCCATGCAATGACTTGCATTTCATTGGTAATGCTATAGCTATCCATGAGATAATCATAAGTATTACTGTCTATTTTCCAAAACATATGGGGTCCACATTACATACTCAGGAATCAAAAGTACATTTCCCTCAAAAAGGTCCATTCTAACCAGATAACATGTCCTATTGCCTACATATATGCATGTTTCTACATACATGCTGCTTCTATTTTGTACATTCTCTCTTAGATATTTGTCATTTTACACTTAGCAGTTTGGAGCACAATTAACATTGATCTGACAACTCCTAAGATGCCTAGAACAACTTCATCCCCCTCCCCACCTTTTTTCCTCCTAAGCACATGTGGGAGGGAAGGATAGTTTTTTTAGTTAGTGATTGTCATGGTTTAACCCAGCAGGCAGCTAAACACCACACAGCCGTTCCCTCACTCCCCCGCAGTGGGATGGGGCAGATAATAATAAAAAAAAAGGTAAAACTTGTGGGTTGAGATAAAGACAATTTAATAGGACAGAAAAGGGAGGGAAAATAATAATAATAGTGATAAAAGAATAAACCAAACAAGTGATGCACAATGCAATTGCTCACCACCTGCTGACCAATGCCCAGCCAGTTCCCGAGCAGCAGCCGCGCCCCCCCGCCAACTCCCCACAGCTTTTTGTTCAGCATGACATCATATGGTACGGAATATCCCTTTGGCCAGTTTGGGTCACCTGTCCTGGCTGTGCCCCCTCCCAGCTTCTTGTGCACCTCCAGCCTCTTCGCTGGCAGAGCAGTATGAGAAGCTGAAAAGTCCTTGACTTAGTGTAAGCACTGCTCAGCAACAACTCAAACATCAGTGTGGTATCAACCTCATTCTCATCCTAAATCCAAAACACAGCACTATACCAGATACCAGGAAGAAAATTAACTCTATCCCCACCAAAACCAGGACAGTGATCAAAACGATTCAAAAGAGAAAGGGAAAAATGGTTTATAAAATTAACCTACACTTGAAATATTTTACTGGTTCAGGCCCCTGCAAAATTAAGTACTTACCAAGTCTTACGAATCTGTCAACTGCATTCAGTTATAAAGGTATTCTGGGGGAGGTGTTGGCTGTCTTCTGACAGTAGGATCAAGACAGCATAATTTATTTTATAATAGTAGATTGGCCTTTGTAAAATAATGACTTTCAAACACTGATTAAGGTACAGTTCAATTGCTGTTTCCCTTCCTTCCTTTTAATTTAATTCATCTTACGTTGAATAGTTGTAAATTATATTATAAAAGAAAGATTGAAATCTGAACATGCTCTGTTATCAGAAAGAGGAACACAAACCTTTCTTTGCACATATAGCATACAGCACAGGAAGGTACATTAAAATTACATTACTCACTGTAACAAAGTGTCCTTCAGTGTACCTGCAAATACAATTTGCTTCCATTTTCAAATAATTTTAGACTGTCAGAATGAAGTGAAGTAGCTTTAGCAAAACTAAAGGATTCAAGTTCGACAATGGTAAAAGGGTCAAAGTTTGTTCCTAACATAACCTTGGATGTTCTTGACAGTTATAGGTACTGGGCTCAGATTTTATTTGCTGATTTAAGGACAACTCAGCTTCAGTAGTAAGATATGTCCCTTTGGAAACCAACACTTTTGCTTATAATTGGTCACAGTATAACAACTGATTTCAACCTGAAAAATATTTTGTTAATAATATTTTTGCCCATTTCCTTGTCCAATCATTATATAGCTATTAGCATGAAACACATTATTTTTATTTTCACTTGGCTATTTTCAGAGATAAGGTATTTGTGCTTGGTCTGACCCCTCAGTTCAGAACACTATGTCCCTGTGACATGCTGCAATCAAAAAAAGGCTGTTAGGAATGCTTTTTAGCTGACTTAAAAGAAAAAATATGGAGAAGGAATGAATAAAACAATTAAATTTGCTCTGAACTTATGTATACCTGAACGCATAGCATCTTTTTGAATGCTTTCATAATCATGCCAGTCCTTCCTTTTCAAGCCATCAGTCCAGGTAAAGAGCTGTCCATCTCCCAGCCCCAATGGAAGCGTCTGTGAAAACAGTAAACACACAAACAAATAAATATATACATACATATATGGTTTGCATTATTACAGAAGAACACTTATAATATGGCACAAGCAAATAAAACATTCAGTTTATTCAATGCAAATATTGAAACTTTACTGTGGTCAATTAAGCTATTTTTCTAAATAGGGTGAGAAAACCATGAATTTACTTCTCGACAAAAAAATCAGTTGAAGTAGGTCAAACAACTCATGCTTAACATTTCTCTTTCCAGCAGTGTCCTGCTATGACTGCTTGGCAAGAAGCTCATGGAAGTTAAGTGGACCACTAAAACTGAACAGGTTTCAAAGATGCCTCATCCTTCAACTCAAAGTACCTTGATTTTTTCCTTAAACTATCACTAGTACAAAATTGGAGTTCCAGTTACTCAGCGCCTTCCAATGTTCCCCTTTAATTTCGGGGGGTGGGGGGGGGGTGGGGGGTGTTTGTTTGGGGTTTGTTGTGGTTTCTGTTTTTGTTTTGAATAGCTAATGATGAGTTATTGCTATTCACATATGGCCAGGCTCACTGCATCAGACACAGAGCAAAGAGACCCTCAAAACACTTTAAAATCCTGTAGATCTTTCTCCATGGTAAGAGATAAGGGGAAAAAAACAAACAAATGCATCTCCCAGAAAAATACCCAACAAAAAAACCTCCATGCAACATGCAGTTGGTATGTTGACTTCCCCTTTCCAGACTCCAAATTCTCAGGTAAAGCTAAGGACTGCCTTTTGCTTCTAAGCGAATCTGTCTTTCCAGAGCTTTTCTTTTTTCTCATTCTTTCTGCCAAATACTGGTACTTTATAAAAAATAAAACAGAAACGTACCATTACAAGTACATTAGAAGTACACAAAATTTAGATCTATAGGAAGTAGTACAAAGCTGCAGAAGGTTTCAAATAAAGTTAGCCTTTTTCTAAATACTTAGTTTACAAAAAATGTGGTAAAAAAAGTGGAGAAAATTTTTATAAGATGGTGATCTACTGTATCTGTGCTGAAGAAAGTGAGGAAGCGATTCATTGCTTAGGACTAACATGAAAACTCTAGTTCTGTTAATTCTAGATTTAAACCAGTAAATTGCCTAGAATGAATGGTGTATCTATAATGCATGTTACAAATGTTGTTATTGAAGGGTATGTGAAAACACACTTGAAAGGCAGTTCCGAGGAAGCAAGATTTAATCAGCCTTCTACTAGGAAATACTGAAAGCTCTACAAAAATCTTATGCATATGTAAGAGCAATGCTCTGAACTTCATGTATGAAGTATGTAAACCCAATGAACATTCCAACTCACCCATCTTCTCTTACTGATTTTATACTACTGCCAGCACAAAACTGGATGCTACTCAGTGGCTCCAAGTGAAGTTGTCCCAGCATTTTCAGTTAGGGTTTCTCTTTTTAGGTTTGCCAAGCTACATGATGTGGACCTGGTAGCTAAGCCATCCTTAAAACTGGGATTCGAAGGCTTTCAGAGTCAAAAGCAAGAAGTGAGGAATGCCAGGCATGACTGGTTACCTTTGAGCAAAGGATGCTAGAAATCCTGGCTGACAAATATCCATGCATAAAACCACTGTGTTGGGTCAGCTGATATTTCTGTGAATGTTGGATATTCAGGGCAAGGTGTTGTGAGCCCAGTGCTCTCCAATAAATCCCTGAGTTACTGAGAAAAATCTATCACATTCTGCTAGCATGACCTACTTTTTTTAGTTTTGATATTAAAGGTAACTTATGTTACATATCACCAAAATGCAATCAAGCTTGTGTTTATTCCTCTATTATAACTTTTGCGGACATATTCCAATAAAACACTCTGTTGTCATGTTTTAATATAATACAAGTCAGAGGTTCACACCTGGAAGGACTGAAGAAGAACTGAAGATATCCTGATAAAACTATTTCATGTTATCAAAATATCTAACCTTTCACATTAATGAGTCCTTGAAATGAACTCATTAATTTCAACAATTCTTGAGTTCAAATAATGCTAATGTCCTAATAGTAATATTAAATTGCTTGTTTTTTAAAGTCAGAAGCGTAAGGTAGAACGTAGGCTGCAACAGCGTTAACCGTGATTCTTGAGCCCAAATTCCTAAAGTCATCCACTCTGAAGCACTAACTGGCGCTTTAAAAGTCAGGCCCAGACAGACTGGCTTCAATTAAACTTCTATCCCTTGTCAATATAGATATAGCTGGTGTGAACCACTTGGTCCCAAAAATTCAAGACTATCAGAACTATCAAAAGCAGGATAAACTTTACTTTTGTGACCTTTTATTCCTGTGCTGGCTTCTTTCCCTAAAAATAGTGATTTAAATAGCAAGTTTGCAGCACGCTGAAAGAAAGCTGAGTAGTAGGGTTTACAGCTGGTTTCCTGTTGCCTATTTGCATTTTGATGCCAATACTCTTAAAAATATTAATTACTTGTAGTTACTTTACCTGATAACATTTACAAGTCTAATGTACCAGGGGGCCTTCTTGCAAGCATAATATAGTTAAATAAATACATTCACTAAAATTAATCTAGCAAAAGGATAAATATAAATCCAAATTTTGTGTGATACACAAAAAGCTAACTGAAGTCTTGCTGTGGCTCATATTTGGGAAGGGTTATATTGCCCTAAGACGAAATAGGAAACAAACAAATCCAAAAATGTAGTGTTGGTGCCATCATAAGTCCTTGTTTAATGACTGAGCGGTTTGTTTGGATTCTTTGGGTTTTTTTTTTTTTGTTTTTTTTTTTCAATAAATCCCTTAACTCTCTCCCATCAAAATACATATTGTTAAGAGAAATCAATACCATGGTGATTTTTCAGCTCTAACACCCTTTCTATGTAGGGGGGAATTAAATACAATGCCCTCACAAGTGGCTTCCTAAGAGTGATATTCAGGCAGCATAATCTCAATGGGGAGTGAACATTGTGGCCCTTAGAGGGACTTGACTTCATGAAATTCACCCTGTGTGCACACTAGAGTTTTACTTCTGCAGTGAGCATGAAATAGGGCTTAGGAAGGGATGTAGAGTTTCACAGCCAAACTCTCTGGAAAGAACAAGAGTTTTGCAGTGAAAATTCTATAGCTCTGAAGAAATCGGAACTGCTTTCAGTCCCACAACTAGCTATCTCCCTTGTCAGCAACTGAAGGAATTTTTTTTTCTTTTTTGATGTTGCTGTATTGCTTAACAAGATACAAAAGCACTTGAGAAAACTGGTTCCTCCATTTCACTTCTGCCTAAGGGTAAACAAATTGCATTTTGAAAGACCTTAAAACACAGTTTCAGGAATGTTTTAAAACTGTGAAAAGGCTCCATGTAAAACTCCATCTAACATCTAAGTGTGCTCACATGCCTCCTTCTTCCAGATGACAAAGAGCCCCCATTTCTAAAGCATCTCCAGCTGGCAAGTAAGCAAAGGAAGGAAAAGGGGGGGGGGGGGGGGGGGGGGAGAAAATAATTTAAATAGTTTTATTCTAGCCTTTTCTTCTTACTACATACTCTCTACTTTTCTTTCTCAGTTCTCCGTCTTTTTGGATACATTGATAATTTACTATTATGCATCAAACTAGAATAATAAGTTTTGCTATACACAGGCTATGACTATCTGGTGTAATGGCTAGATAATAATAACCAAGATAGCGCTGCTACTTGTAAGTACGCACAAGATAGCCCAGAAACCACATCCTAACCTCTACGGTTAATCTCAGAAAGACAAGTAGGTGAATATGAAGTCACTTCACAAGATGGAATGTGCTAATGGATCCTGATTCTGAATTTTTGCTGAACACATATTTAACCATAAGCTGATGGGCTAAACTGAAATAAAATTAATCACACCGCATAAGTAGAATGCCAAAGGCGGCAACAAAAGGAATTGTTCATTTTAGGGGTAACATATGAGCAGCCAGACTAAAAATTGTTAAATTCATGCTATAAAATAACTTATGACTTCAGCACAAAATTGAGTTTAGACATTTAAACAAATAATCAAATAAACTTGGGTTCCAGCCCATAAAAGAAAAATTTATCAAGGATTATTAATCTGTGGCTAAGCAAATTACTGAGCCATAGATCATGGGTGACAAAGTATTCTGGAGAATACCTGTTTGTTATTTGCACTTTCTGGGTTCTCATATATTTAAATAGCAGCAATACTGCAAGATTGGTGTGAAGACTTAGTTCTACATGTGTCTGTAACTGCAAGGGCAGCAATACTCTTTGGTATATATGAGGGGCTAAGAAATGGGAAGCATGACTGGAGAACATTACGGTTCCTTCCAACATATGCAGTAGGGCGTCTTTCCAGAGGAAACCAAGGTATGAGAAAGGAGAAGGCCCAGGCACCCCTGCCCACCCCCAGTACCTCACCCTAATCTAGAAGCAATGCTTATATGTATGCTTTAGTGATATATCAATATATAGGAATGAGAAACCAGCACAGCTGATTAGCTGAAACATACTCAGGGTTTTCCCCTCCAAAACGTTTCTGTAAGTCACCCACAAATAGTGCAGTCTGCCTCTACAGCCCTTAGCCTCCTGAACTCAAGAACTATTTTTATTATTGCAGCACTATTACAATAGCAAATATCACTCTGCATACAAAGAACTGGATTTTGACTAGCTGTCAAAAAAATGCTACAACAATTTATCATCCAACCATTTGTTACATGTAGTATGCAGCTGTGAGTTGCGCATTTTTTTATGTTTCGGTCCAAAAGGGATTACCCACCTACAGCAACATTACATACAGCATCTGCCTTACTATTTCATTTTCACATTAACCTCAAACCTTTTGGGATGCAAGACTGATACAGTACTACACAGATTCAGAAGATCCTTCTCCTCTAGAGAAGACTCAACATCTGGTTCAATTACAGAGAATATGATAAGCCCCCAAAATAGCACAATTATCAAAAAACTCACTCACAGACTATTAGATCCCTCAGAGGGGAAAAAAAAGCTTCTCTGCTGTGACATTTGAAAGCTCGAACTCAGAAACAAGTGCCTTCATTGAATAACTCATTTATTTTTAATTTCACTCTGCGGAGACAGACAATTAGAGGGGACTCAGGCAAAGGAAGATGATATATCAATGGAAATGCACCTTTCTAAGAAAACCAAGAGATAATTACAGATTCACTTTGAGCCTCAGGATTTGCTCACTGGCTCTAGAGTTATTTTATTAAACACCAATATACAATCAAATACGGCTTTAAAAAAACATCATATGCTTATCAGCACTACCATTTCCAATTGTTTAATAAATTTTAGGAAATAAGATTATCTAGAACGTATGCACTTGTTCCTGCTCAGGAAAAGATGCACATGGGAAAGAAAAGCAGTAAAGAAGTACTGAGATTAGACACCTTCAAGGATGTTCCAAGAGAAGCATAAAAACAACCACTGTTTGATTCCCCTTTGTTCTTGAAATAAAAGATTCTGTATAATGTTTGTAAACAGTATTGTGTAGAACACAATTTACTTTTCTTTTTTTCCATCCTCCTAACACAGATAACTCTCAGGACTCTAAGCCCTGACCAGCTACTCTGACCAAACAAGACAACAAGAAAAAAAAAAAAAAAAGAAACCAGAACCCACTGAGCAATTAAATTAATTCCTTTATCAGAATAAGTTAAGGATCACCTTTTAAAGAGATGATATCACTAGATATACCACCATATGTTTATTATAAATCCACTGCAATATTACAAGATGTCCATTTACAAAATTTCTGTTCTGATGTGGTTACAAGCATAGGAAGACAGACATTCTCATGAAGCTTCTTCCCCAAGAGGTGGAACAGTCATCAAAACTACTCATTTTGAAAGATTTCTCCTTTTTTGGTTGATGCTAGATTTTAGCACAAGACTACCAAAGTGAAATATTAGCACTACAGCACCAAAATTTGAAGTCAAGTGCTCTCCAGCTTCCACACATGAGGAACATCCATTCTGGTGCAGTGACTGGCTGAGGGAATTAGGGATGAAAACCAAAATATTATTTCCCCTACAGATGTGCTTGATATAGGGTAGCCTGATCTATAGAAAAGGTATAAAATCCAAACATCTCATCTCTATGCTTAAGCTCTGAACATTGCCCATGTGACTCTCCTTTCCTGTATCTCTTCAGTGTTAGACTAAAACACAAAAAAGGGCTTACATCCCAACTACCAAATATAACTGAGATCTGTGTATAAGTATTATGCAGAGTGAATAGGTACAATACAGTCCTTAAGCGCCTGTGAAGTTCCCATCACCATAAAATGAAAGTACTGCACCTAGTAATTTGGATCTACCATGATCTTTTCTAGACATACCAAGAGCAGGCATTGCACAGCCTGAAAATATCATGTGATAGTTCTGAACCTCCAGGCCTCATGCTTCTCAGGGCCCTTCTCCGGGACGCTGTCCCTCTGGGAGGGGAGCAGTGGCTGCAGCGGGTGCAGTGGCAGGCTGTGGGGGGTGGGCAGTGGCCACCCTGCCCACTGGGGCACCCACCACTCGATGCCACTCAGACGGTTCCAGTCAGTCCCGCACCGCTGCTGGCCAGCCACTGCCCGCCAAAACTGCTGCCCATCGGAGCGGCACTTCAGGGACGTACAAGAGATGCCCAGGGAGAACTCGAGAGATTACATAGCCAGAGGGACATTTGAGGGACCCCATCCTACGACTGCTGTAGATCTAGATGTACTTATCAGGTTGAAAGACACTGAGGATGAAGCAAAGGTTGTTCAGCAAAATGTCGAGAACTACTATTTGCTATGAAGAGAGGTGGTAAAGGCTCTAAAGCTCAGAATCTTTCAAAAAGAAGGAAAAACCAGAATACATTCAGATATACTTACTGCCTTTTAATTTTATTACTTTATTTTTAAGTACTTTTAAAACATTTTTAAAAATACAAACCTGAATTGTTTTCTAAACCCTTGACTTGAAGCAATATAATAGAGAGTTGAGGACATGATGAATTTCTTCATATGCTCAGATTTCCTGTGCCATTTATTTGTTATGCCACAGCAAATAAGTGTTCATTGCACTGACATTTACATTACTAGAAATAATTAGCCTGGAACATCAAAAAAAGGGCAGCATTTGATTTAGTCTGCGACATCTGAATGACTCAAGGTTATTTCATTTTTGAAACACTTATATCAGACTTTCTGTGCTTTTAGTTTCTAGAATATCATGGACAACCCAGTAGCATCATGCCATCAATTCCAAATTAAGCTGTTAATAATGTTATTTAGAAAATGCCAAGCTCCCCAAGCATTTCCTTACTGAGATTTTTATAGACAGGTATAAAAGCTGTTATTGCTGCACTATGGTTATATAGTTAAAGTAAAAAAAACTGCAGAAAAAACTAAGTTAAAACATGAGTTTTAAAAACATCACAATTTCCTATTGACCCAGTGTATGAGTGCTTGAGCACTGGGTGAATGAGAACTCTGTAAGGATGCATTTGCATGCTGGAAAGTTGTGATTTATCACATCAAATTATGGAAGATTACAGATGTTTAATAACATACATTGCTATGAGAAGACTAACAGCTTCTTTAGCACAGATACTGTATTGCATCCATCATTCATGGATTAAGAGCTCACAGTACGCACTGCCATTCAGGATGTAGAATTTCAAACACGTGTATTTTACAAGTTATCAGGAAAAGGGTCCACAGACTCCTACTATGTTGACTATATCAGGTGAGACCCCAAGGAAAGTTCAGAGCTTCACAACTCTGATGTATGTTGAAAATACCCTCAAAAACTTTTTTCTCATTTCTTTTAACATCTAACATTTCCAAAACATCCATTATCACCTCAGTGAATGGACCATGGCAATTTCAGTTAATTTGTTATAAGAACAATGAGTTACATGCTGGCATCTCTTATTCCTATAAAACAGAAGCAACCAGAAAGTTGACATTTGTATTTCCTGACTGCTAAGAACAACTCGGGTAACACAGGCAAAAGTATTCTAAATCCCCAAAAGAATATAGTGGAATGGGACAGAATAGCACCAAATAGCTATCCTGGGCATATCACAGTATGTCTAAACAGATTTTTCTCTATTTCAGTTAGTGTCCATTGCCTTTTGCCCTTTCCCTCGGCACCACTGACAAAGGCCTGGCTCTATCTTCTTCGGTCCCCGCAGTCAGGTATTTATACCCACTGGTAAGAGGGGTATAAATACCTCATCTTGTTAAGGCTAAATAGACCCAGCTCCCTCAGCTTCTCCCCATATGACAGATTCTCCAGTCCCTTCAGATGGGGACAAGGACATTACCAGTTCCACAGACAGGGAATAAAATGCACTGAATTCTGAAGGAGTTTGGACTCCATATCTGTTGAACCTGCAACACCCTGAATTGCCAAAGGTGACCTACAAAGTCTGGCAGTGAACCTTGGCTTCCTAAATGATACAATTTCAACTGACTGTAGGACAAGAGGTAGAGTCTAGACTGAAGGGATAATAAAAGAAGAGTCCTCAGAGAGAGCAGCTCCCACCTCTTTCTGCCTACTGGTCCAAGCTGCTGACAGATTGGCTCAATAACTAAAACACCTAAACCAATCTTTTCTTAATGGTTTATTTTCACTTGTCTCAATTCCAACTTGGTGAAAAGAAACCAAACTCAAGTAACATAAGCGTCTATGACAGATCTAAATTAACTAAGCACATGCTGACAGTGTGCTACTTCTCCAGGTCTTCTTCAACTCAAGAGTACTTTGCCAACACAACAGGGTAGGCTTGCAGAAGAGCCTGCATCCATACTTGCCTATTCATTTTTGGCAAGTTTAAACATCATACCTGATGTTGTGTTAATGCTGCATATTTTTAATGACTGCCTCTTTCAGAAGTTTGGGGGGGGTTTTTTTACATCAAAAAACATGAAAAGGGTTTGAAGAGACTCAGCAGAATTTTTGCCAGCATGGCTATTGGTTGGTTTTTGAAACAACAAAGGTCTCCATAAGACCCTTCTGATGAACAAGATAAACAATGATTGTGAGTGACTTCTGAAATAATTTATTATGTGATAGGTTTTTGTTTTGTTTTTTAAACATGTGCCACACAGTCATAGGAAATTATAATTATGTTCTTTTATATAAACAGCCTTTCTCTTAAAAACAAAACAAAACAAAAACCACACCCAAACCAAAACAAAACCCTATGTCCATGGCAAAGAATCAGATTGTTAGTAATTTTGCAACTTTTAAAAATTTAATTAAAAAAAAAAGAAACAGAGATAAATCTATTTACTGTTTGGGGACTGAGTAATTTTTTTACGAACTGCAGTTTGCAATATTGCAAGGATGAATAATAAAGATACAATAGTGCTTATTGTTAATAAACTTTTCACATATACACATTTTTCCTCAAGTTTAGAATAACGTCTTTATATTTTCACTATGAAAAGAATCATGCTGTTTCGTATTGGCCACTGCACCAACTCAAGACAAAAAGTGCTTTTGTAGGATTCAAGTGTCAGGTGTTTTAAGCAGGAAATTGTTTCTCACTTTGAGATATCTGTTCAATGGTGATTAACAAACATATTTTCTTATGCTAACTTACATCTAAAGTAATTTGCCTTTGAATTTCTTTTAATAAAAACACATCCTCTCTTAGGTGACATTTACAGAGTACTGAACACATTTTATAAACAGTACAGAATGATCACTACAGTTAAGTAATCACTAATGAGAAAACTTCAACTTGTTTGTTGTTGCATGAGACGACAATGATTTCGGAAGCATTTTCTAATTTTTTGCTCTCCTTTGGTGCACCTTACATTCATGAAAAATTTCATTTTATTAATAGAGTGGAACATTCTTCAAATCTCTGGTACAACTGATATCAGCTTTTCAGCAAGTCTGATACCACTGACCCAGCAGACCCAGCAATATTAGAAAAAAATAGCTACCATTTATTATTGCTTTTTTAAATAACCCAAGCTGACCAATATACTCAATAGAATTGGATTTTTTGGCATATTCTGTTGTAATAGAAACACTGTAAAAGAAAGGTTAGATGCAGAAACCAACTGTAGCCAAACTTGCTACCCAGCATGTTTTAGCACTAAATAAAAATTTTCTACAAAAAATTAGTTTCTGCAGCAATGAGATAGCACATTCCATATTTTTGACTGCAGTATAAGGTAAAACTTAATTTGGCCTCTCAGAGTATTTGTAAAAGCTAATAGCCTCCTGTGAGTACATTTTTTAATTGTTACAAGAAGAGTAGTAGATTTTTTAATGAGGGTTTCCATGAGCTTTAAATTCTAATCTCTATAGATAAATTAACATACTATGAAACAGCCTCTGCATACAGGTGAAATAGAGTAACTTTTTATTTTACACTATTGTCTGAACATTTTTATAAACAGAAGAAGGAAAATAGTATTTCTGAAGCTGTTTGCTTATCCATGCCACAACAGAATTCATGTTCCAAAGGGCACTGATTTGCAGAATACTCAAGCTTTTGGCAATGCCCATATGGAGCAGGAAAACATTTTATTGTATTGCTGAGTCTCACATACTGCTAATCTGTTTACAAATACTCCAGACTAGCTATATTAAAAAGTAAACTTCTATGCAAAAAAAACCCACAGAAAGTAATACTGTTCCTATTAAGAGTCTTTTTCTTCCTGCAAAAACATCCCTCAGTTCAAGAGCTAGTATTAAAACATACCAATTAAATGCATCATTAATACCCGATTTTGGAATTTACAGTTCAGGTTACACTGGATTAAAGAAAACAAAACATTGTAATGAACCCACTTTGGAAAAGAATTATTATCTTGCACTTTTAAAGAAGACCTTGAATGAAACTAATCTGGTCTAATGCAAGTGCCAACTCTTATCAGCAGGCTTCTGATGTTGCAGTGCATATATCGTTACTCGATCTCTCAAAGAATTCTTTCCATTGGATAGCAATTTCCATTGCCTAAGAGATTTTCAAACAAACTCCACAGACTGCCGCAGAAAGCAAGCCGATTAAACATAATTGACAGGTTTACATTCTTGTTCAGCCTTCTTAAGACAATACGAAGCTGATAAGCAGACCTCTTCCAAGGTCTTTGGAAACATGACAATTTCTGTGCTTTGTGTGAACTCAGTGCGGGTTTACTGAGGCCAATGACAGTCTTGCCAGTGATCCCAGTGTGATGAAGTTTGGAACTAAAGGAACTAAAATTTTCAGTGGTTGTTCATGGTCACGGATGATTATGAGAGAAGTCTAAGAGTCATCTACTTTTTAAAAAACGAGTTCCTAAGCTATGAGCTACAGACCCCGTTTCACTTCCCTGTGTAAAGTTAGATTACATTTAGATTACATTTTTTTCCAGCCTGCACTATAACCCTTCTTCCTACTATTAATAAATCGGTTTTAGGTTTTTTTTGGGGGGGGTTGGGTTTTGGAGTATTTTTTTGGTTCTCATGCTTTCTGAATCCGACTTAACTCCATGCTCATTCCATTCTCAATCTCATACTCATTACCACAATCATTTCCTTTCCTTTCTTCTAAGCATATTTTAGTCAAGCTATTCCCATACAAATACCCTTTTATAGGTAACTCTCTAAAAATAAAGTAAATTGAGGGAGATTTGACAAAATAACATTGTTTAGTATACTCCTTTCACGTGAGAAAAAGGTTTTCAATCTCTTACTTTCTACCAACTAAACAATAACACAAGAATATAATTAATACCTTAACATACCAAAAGAGAAGAGATTTTGCTGTCCTTTAACTGAATCCAGTTAATTGCAAGAACAGGCTAATTAATACTGAAGAAGTTCTGAAGAATCTTAATAGTAAGATATTATGGCAGCTCCTGTTGCTGCCCCATCATGCCCATTTTTGTTGAAACACCAAAACAAAACTCACCATTACAGAAAGTTTTAAGCCATGTTTTATTGTGTGAAATTGACCGATCAGTCACAGAATCATAAAAATATATCTGGAAGGTCCTTTGAGACATAATCTTGCCTCACCTCAAATCAGAACTGGGTATGCCTAAATCACTTTCCTGAAGTATCTAATCTTCCCTTGCAGACCTTCAATAGCAGAGATTGCACAATCTCTCGAGGCAATCTACTTCAATACTTCATTATTCTCGCAATTAGAAAACTTCCCCTTTCATCTAACCTGCATTACTTGCCATAATTTAAGCCTTTTATTTCTTTGTTCTTTTCACCAGGGACAGGAATAACATATTTCCTTTCCAGCAGCTACATTTCATGGACATGAAAATTATTCTTTCCTCTAGACTAAATGCTCTTATTTTTTCAACTTCTTCTCAGCTCTTGTTGCTGACCCTGGGAGTATATGAAACTTTGAAGAGAACAGCATTACTTTGTTAGTAATTGGATAAGACTAAGAATAGCAAGTATAAACTGCTTATTAAAAAACGCCAAACAAACCAACAAGAAACAGTAATACTAACTGGACAAAGAACTAAGACACGGACCTGGAGGTGATAATTCCCTGAAAATAAGGAAGATTAAATTATTTATTGTAACATGCTTTTTCCCTCTTTGACAATAAAATAGCCTAACATACTCATGTTGTGCATTCATATACTTCATACTTCCAACCCAACC